>NC_067168.1:47326825-47396647 GCF_903995435.1 Acomys russatus | reverse complement strand
CGCCACCAAGGAGGAGGACACAGGCGCGCCGAGAAGCAGGGCCTGCCGGGCTGTAAGCGCTATGGAGATTGAATACTGTGGGAACCACTTCAGGAGATAGTTCAACTTTACTCAGGGAGAACAAAGGTTGTAGAGCCCCTGGGGAGTGGGTGGGGGGCTTATAGGCCTTTATAATTGGCTGCTTGTTTTACATTTGGCAGCACGCTCCTATCATATGAGAGGGAACACAGCACCTAATTATCCTATAGGTGCAGGGAGGGGAGAGCTACCAGGGAGCTGTGTCAAGGGCCCTATACCAAGTGTGGTTAGGGGCAGCTATGTCTAAAGACACTCTCCAGGTGAGGTCAGGCAGAGAGCCAGAAGTCCTGCTGGGGAGAAGGAGTCCTGCACCTAACACCGAGCTCAGAGAGGTTATCTGGATGGGGAGGACTGCAGCCTCAAACAGCGGGGTCCTTTCAACAGAAGACACAGCCTTCTCTGAGACAGGATAAACTGGGAAAGACAGAGAAGAAGCTGGTGTTTAAAAACACCGAATTAAGCTGGGCGTGGTGGCACATGCCTTTAATCCCAGCACTCGGGAGGCAGAGACAGGTGGCTCGCTATGAGTTCGAGGCTAGCCTGGTCTACAAAGCGAGTCCGGTACAGTCAAGGCTACACATAGAAACCCTGTCTCAAAAAACAAAACAAACAAACAAAAAACCCAAACAAACAAACAAACAAAAACCCCACCAAATTAAAGGTAGTGTGTAACCAAAGAGGTTGCTAAGAAACCCCAGTCTGGACAGTCTGGAGAGTCTGGAGAGTCTGGACAGTCTGGACAGTCTGGAGAGAAACTGGGTTGAGATATGAATTTGTTATAAAGCAAAGTGTAGGCTTGTAAAGCTGCGAGGTCATCAAGGGCAGACGTGTGGCCAGGGAGCAAGTCCAGGGAGTGGGAGTAGGTCCCGGGCAGACTTACAAGAGAACCGTCAGCCCCCAGCGCCAACAGCCAGGGAGGGCGGAGTGGTCTCTTGGGGAAGCAGGGTGAGTTAGGTAAAGGTACAGTGGGCAAAGAGATCGAACTGAACTTGGAGCCAAAGATGAGGAGAACACAGCCTCAGGGGACTGGGCTATGGCATTCTCTGGAAGGATAAGACAGCCTGGAACCATAGACCAGTGAGTGATGGAGGACAGGAGAGCCAGGGGAATAATGGGAGGGGCCTGCGGTTAAGGTCCAAGCCCAATATGCTCTTGAGTGAGGTAGGGCGATGTGTTTACAGCGGGCAGGGCCTGTTTCAATCATTTCTGTTATATTAGCCCGTCAGTCCCCACGGCCATTCTCAGACCTGCTGCTGTTATTACTCCCACAGGGAAATGGAGGGGCAGAGAAGTTAAGAAACTCCAAGGTGAAGGTCGCTTAGCCAAAAACCGGTGTATCCCAGTTGCAGCCAGGACACTGCAGCTACAAAGCCACAGTCTGGTCTTACCAGCAAGTAGGTTCCCCTAAATCAGCGGCTTAACTGCTCAGAAACAGGAGAGTCTCCCAGTGTGAGTATCCACTGGGGGGATTTGCTGCATCACTGGCCCAGGACCTGTTTCTAGGAGTTTAGCTCCTTTTGAACAAGATCAGAGTACAGGGTGGTCACTCCCGGGGAGCCTGCTCCTGCCTGCCACCACCACAGCAGTCTCCTCCATACTTGACGTGGACCAGAGTACTGTAACTCGGCATGCTCTCCTCCCTGGGACTAGGGACCCCAAACATACGTCAAAGGCCCACAGATGTGCTTAGCTTGTTCTCAGCATCTAGGGATGGGCTTGGCTAGAGTCACAGCCTGCAGCTGTTTGCAGGAACTTTCTCCAGGGTCTTTGGCAAACAAGAGGCACAAGTGTGACAGGTGTGAAATGCCCCATCCCCAGCCTCATCCTCCTTTCCTTGAGCTATAGAACCAGGAACAGCAGTCTCCTTACCACAGGCCAGGGTAGGTGGCTGGGGACCAATGGGACTTGGCAGGGACCACCGAGCCCCACACCAGGGAAGCAAAGCCACCTGCTCCTCAATTTGCCTGGGATATTACTGTGACTGCCAAGTCTTTACCCATGCCAGCTCCTGGGGTGTGACCAGACTTGTCGCTGTGATGCCTGCCTGGATTGGCTATGCACGGGCAGGACACCAGGTGGGTGGGTGAAAGGTCACCCAACGAAGCCTGATCTAGCCGAGCGTGGTGGCGCATGCCTTTAATCCCAGCACTCGGGAGGCAGAGGCAGGCGGATTGCTGTGAGTTCAAGGCCAGCCTGGTCTACAAAGCGAGTCCAGGACAACCAAGGCTACACAGAGAGACCTTATCTCGAAAAACCAAAACCAAACCAAACCAAACAAACAAAAAAGAAACCTGGTCTATGGTTGTCACCTGATCCATGAGAGGAAAGGTCATTTGAGCTGAACTGGTCCCCTTGACTTTGCCAGGACATGACCTTGAGCCAGGAGAAAGTGGTTTTGTGCCCAGGGAACAGCAGCCACTGCAGGCCCAGAGCTGAGTGGAGCTGTGGCTCCCAGGGACTTAGCTTGTCTGAGCTGAGAGCTGAGAGGTTCGGGTGGCACGTGACTCTACACCCACAGTTCACAAGGTGGTCTAGTGCCTCCTCCTCTGCCACTCTGGTGTGAATGCTCGGCTTCCCTCCGTCCTGTGTCTGCTCTGGTACTGCCTGGACAGGTGGGTAGGACGGCCCCAGAAGTAGAGGATGTTTCACTCTGACCATGCTATGGAGCCCAAATTATCTTCCAGGGCTCCTCACTAAGGAAGTATAGGTCTGACATTAACTATGACACTGGCCACAGCCTGAGCAACTGGGTCTCCCACTGGGCACACATAAGTCATTGTGTATGACAAGGGACCGCACACACTTCCGAACCAGGGCTGAGTAGATGGCGTGAAGAGGCTGCAGCTGGCCGTGTCTCAGATGTTGTGGGCCTTCCAGGCTTCAGTGGCCACCTCTGAGAATCAGTTCCTTTAATGGTACCTTCTATGTCAAACTGTACAGCTTAATACCTGGCTTCCCACAGGCATCATGGGAAACTGGTTAGTTCCTCCACTCGGCTCCAGAACTGTTGAATTAGAAGCTGAATATTCAAAGGTTCTCTGGAAAATCAGTGTGCGTGTGAAAGCATGCCTTTGAGTGGACCAGTGGTGAGCTTGGCTGCAGCCTAGAATCACCTGGGAGGTGTGTGTGCATGTGCGTGCGTGTGTGTGTACGTGTGTACATTCATGTGTATTTCCATGTGTGGAGGTGCATGTGTGTGAGCGCGCACATACATATATGTTTGCATGTGTGGAGGTGTATGTGGGTGCATACATATATGTTTGCATGTGTGGAGGTATGTGTGGGTGCATACATGTGTGTTTGCATGTGTGGAGGTGTGGGGGTGTGTGTGTACATGTGTGTTTGTGCATGTGAAAGTCAAAGGACAACCTCAATGTCTCTCCTGAGACACTATGCACCTTTGAGGCAGGATCTCTCACTGGCCTGGAACCAAGCCAACCAGGCTGGCAAGCCAGTGGCCACCAAGCCCTTGCTTGTCTCTGCTTCCCCAGTGTTGGGGTTACAAAGTGCTCAGCACTGTATGTGGTTCCTTAAGGACTCAGTTCAGGCTCCCCTATTCTCATGGCAGGCAAGAACACGCCTCGTGAGTGGAGCTGCCTCCCTGTCCCTGACCTTGGGGATTTTACAGAGCAGCACCACCAGGTCAAGGGTAGAGGATGGGGCCTCAGGGTCTGCGTTCACACAGCTCCCAGCCTGCCTTTGGCAGCAATGGCCCAGAGGAGCCCATGGCAGACACTGTCTGCACCTTCCTTCGACCCCCTTCTCTTTGCTCCAAGGTTCCCATAGCAACGGAAGAAGCAGCTCCCTTCCCCTCCTGCTTGGCTCACCTCCCCTCATGCCTTTGGTGGCTGGAGCTGTTTCCCCTTCTGCTCTGGGTGGGAATGGCAGGACATTCCTTGAGCCAGGGGCTTGTTCAGAGCCCTGACTCTGGCCACCACCCTGAAGGCCCCATCTTGGTCTCAGCTGTTCCAAGGAGACATTGAGAAGACACACCTGGAAGACGTGCGCTCAGAAGATGCCAGCCCAGAGCAGATCTGCTCTGAGTTTAGGCAGTGCATGGCTGGCACCTTGCTCCCTCGCTGGTCCTCTGTGAAGCCATGCCTGGGTGCCTCTGGGACGGAGGTCCCGGCAGACGCGAACACAAGCTTGGAAGGACCAAAAGGAGGTTCCTGGTTCCGGCTCTCTTTCTGAAGATGAGAGCTGGGCAGACCACTCTGAGTAGGCGTATGAGCCAGAGAGAAATAGGAGCCTGAGAGAGGCATATGCCCGCACCTAGCTGTGGGTCACAGAGAGGAGGACCCTTCCATGAACACCACCTGCCGAAGAGGCCCACAGAATCCATGGAAGAGTCACATCAGATCTACCGACTGTGCAGGGTCGTATTACACCAACTTCTGCCGCACCCCCCTTTTCCTTCTTCATCCACCTGGCCACAGCGCTGCCCTCTCTTTCTAAACCTTCTTGAGCCAGAAAGCTAAAAGGAAGGAGCAGGTGAGCAGGAGCTTTGCAAGTCTCAGGGCAGGAGGCTTCTGGCCACCAGGCGTGAAGTATGTTTGCTTTGCCGCCTGAGGTGTTGTTTATTTTGTCAAAGGCTTAATTTAGGAGGACTAGACTTTCACCAGGGCTCCAACGATGAGAAAAAAAAAAATGTATTTTATGGCCTGTGGAAACGGCTCTTCAGAAAAAGGGCCTGAGCTCTTCAGAAAAAGGGCCTGAGTTTGGATGGTCAGCATCCAGCATCCACATAGAAAGCCAGGTACTGACTCAGGCAACTGTCATCACAGTGCCGAAGGTGGGCACAGGAGAATCCAGAGGCTTGGCAGCCACCTGCCCGTGGAATCAGTGAGACACCCTGTCCCAAAAATTAGGTGGAGAATGATGGAAGAAAATCCCTACTGCTGATCTCTGTCCCCTACGTTTAGGTGTGTATATGTAAACACATGTGTATACACAAAAACACATACACACACACACACACACATGAATACAAAATGTGTTTTAAAGGCCAACAACAAAAGCAAACTTCAAACCCATTCTTGCCTGCATCCTGGCCTTGGCCTTAAAATAGCTTTGAGTCCGGGAGGATAGCGTGTGTACAGGGTCAGGATTTCCTGAGCCTCTGCCTCTCCCTTTCCTCCGTGCTTTTGAGCTAGTCTCCCACCCCACCCCCATCATATCTGTGGGAATATTCTGGAAAGTTGTAACCTCTGAGCTCCAGCTGGACACAGTTCAGACTCCAGCTCAGCCTCAAGCACTCTGGGCAGATAGCAGTCGGTTACCTTAGCATCAGGACTTGGCATGTGTGAAAGGCCCTGGCAAGGTGACAGTGCAGATGATCCCTCCCCCAAAGCCAGCACCAGGGGACCTGAGTCCCTGTGAGTTGGACAAACCCTGTCTCTCTAGAGTGTGTCTACCTGTCTCAGAAGTGCTGGTTGGACCTGGGGGACATTTGTCCAGAAACAGTGGCTCAGAGACACTTGAGGACAGTTGAGCCAACATCTGTCCCCAGGCCAGAAAACACCCCAGTGTACACTCAAACCAGGAGCTGTCTTAGGGAGCCATGACCTATGCTCAGCTCCCACAGGGGACTCATGCTAGCCACCTGGGCAACAGCAGTCAGGCCATGGAGGAAGACTTTAGCCTTGAACTTAAATCACACTGTTGCCCACGTGGCTGGTTAGCCGTTTTGCGTGTCCACCGTTCTCCTGTCCCCCGGCAAGCGGAAGGGAAAGGAAGCGGGCGGCTTGGGACTACGTGCAGACCGTGCAGTTTCCCTCCCTCTCCTGTCCCTGGAGAGGATACAGGGCCACACCAGGGTCCAGAGGGCAGGATTCCACTATGCTCGCCTCAGGATTCACATTTAGCCCAGTGGAGTCATCCTTCCAGCTGCACACGGGCTAAAAGGCTGTTATGGTGTCTGGCCTCTCCAGGTCTCCAAAGGACAGCCCAGAGGAGCAGAGAGGGAACAGCCTGGGGAGCCGCCCAGTTTTGTGCCTGTGAGAAAAGGCAAAGGTCAAAGTTCTGCGGGTGAGGATTAGGATACACTTCTCCCTGTGTGGTGCTGCCCCTCCCCCATGCCCAGGGGACACAGTAACAGTGTTTGCAGGCCGGGGGTGGGGTGGGGGGGGTGGGGGTTGGGTGGGGAGAGTGGGGGGGGGGACAACATGCTCCCGAAGCAGGCCATATGCCTAGGGTTTGTAGCAGGGCAAGTCAATCAAGGGCGTGGACCTTGCTGGACATTTTGGAAGCACAGAGGCTGGACGGCACCTCTGAAGGTTATCTGTGTCTTGCTGGTCTAGGATGGTTGAGTTTTTTTATTTGGGGGTGGTTGTTGGTGGTGGGGTTTTGTTGTTGTTGTTGTGTTTTTCTGTTTTGTATGTAATAGTCTTGTCTCTTCCCTGGCACCTGGTCTACCACACTGGTGGCTCTGGGAGGCAGGGGGTGGGGGAGGAGCAGATGGCCACTGGCTGTGGCCCTCCCTCCAGGAGCCAACTTGGAGCAGCCCACTTCCTGCACCACTGTGGCTTTTCTGGCTGGAAATTGAGAGCTTCCTGAGTTTTAAAAAAAAAAAAAATCTGGATAATGTCAGTCTGATCCCCAGCAATGGGGACAGAGCAGATGACAATTCATACAGTCAGAAGCGTGAGAGCCCTTGCCCCCTCCTGCCTGGCCCTCCACGCCCACCTCCTGCTCCCATCCCTCAAGCTCCTTCTACAGTGAGGGAGGGACTTGTATTAGTTTCCATACTGTCTTCTGGTATTTACGTAAATTCAAAGGTGTTGGTTTTGTTTTGTCACCTCCCTTAGATATACAAAGGCTGAGCGTGGGGGTCCCATGTGTCCTCAGAGATCTGGGAAGAGGCTGCGGCAGCTGAAACTGGACAGACAAGCCAGGGCAGGAAGGCGTTGTTAGCCAGGGGAGGGAGGGGGAGGAGCAGTCACTGAGTGATGACCACCAGGAGCCAGGGAGCAGAGAGGAGGACGCCTGAGGGCCTGCTGCCGCATAGGAGAGAGGCCAGGGAGTAAACCACCCCTCAAGGCCAGCCGGGCCCCAGGCTGAAGCAGGACCTACTGGCAATGACCTCTCAGAAGTCCCTGGGCGAAGGAGGCCTGTGGACCCCACAGGCTGAATGGACCCAGAGCATCTTACGACCACTAAGGAGAGCAGTGCAGAGGTCAGAGGTTACTCATGAGAACCGCCATGGGACAGAGCCAGTCAAACCCCCCTCGCCCCTCCCTCAGGTACAGACACCACAGGAATTCAAGTAAACACACAACAGCCAGGAAATGGACCAGCCCAGACACCCATCAGCAGATGGATGAATAAAGAAAGCAGGGCAGGGGGCACCATTGTGTTCAGTTATAGAGGAGGAGGGTGCGATGGCACATGATCACGCTAAGTAAAATAAGCCAGACACAGAAAGACAGACAGCATGCACTTCCCTCACACACAGATTTACATCTGTGATTGTGTGTGTGTGTTTGTGTGTGTGTGTGTGAATGTATGTGTCTCTATGTGTGTGTATGTGTCTGTGTGTTTATATATGTGTGTATGTGTGTGTATGTGTGTGTATGTGTGTGTATGTGTGTGTATGTGTGTGTATGTGTGCTTATGTGTATGAGTGTATGTGAGTGCGTGTATGCATGTGTGTCTATGTATGTGCATATGTGTGTTTTTGTGTGTGTGTATGTATGTGTCTGTGTGTATATGTGTGTGCATACATGTGTGTATATGTGTGTTTATGTGTGTATGTGTGTGAGTGTGTGTATGTGTGTGTCTGTGTATGTATGTGTCTGTGTGTGTGTCTGTGTATGTGTGTGCATGTGTGCATGTGTAGATCATGAAACTAGAAAGGGGACAAGGAAAAGGGAAGGAAGGAAAGGGGAATGGAATGCTTATGACTTGATTATGATGCTATTGTGAGAAAGCAAAGCCACTGAGAGGGAGATGGAGAGGGGGCTAAGGGGGATGGTAGCCAGGGGAAGATTAAGAAAAGCAAAGTACACACGCATACACATGCGCATATGCACGCACGCGCATGCACACACAGAGTCATAGCAAAACCTATCCCTTTGTATCCAGACTTTTAATAATTGGCTAAAATAACACAGGAGGATGTGGTGGCTAGCAGGGTGGGGCACCTCATGCTCCGCACAGCAGCTGTCTTCCATCTCTGTTGCCCGCCCTTGGTGGGCATCTGTGTCACTGATACTGTGGGTTTTGTCACTGTTCATGTTTTTCCAGATTCTTACTCTTCTTCCCCCAGCACTGCTGCTCTGACCAAGTGTGTAATATGTCCCCAGCCTGCTTCCCTTCAAAGTCACAAATACACCTCAAACCCCTCACACATCTTTCCAGACCCTCCCAGGGACTGCTGAGAGGGTCACGTTGGGCTCTCTGCCTCTCATTCTGTACCCTTGTTTCTGTCCCCTCATCCTGCCTGGATCCTGGGCCACAGCCTTGCACACTGCCGCCGCCCCAGGTTCTGCCTTGGTCACTGCAGATGCGCTTCCTCAGCCCCATGCCGTGCCTCCAGCCTCCTCAGTGGGTGATGCGCTCTTGGGTGGGGGGGATGGCTGAGGAACGATGTCACGATGTCCCGGCACACAGCATAGCCCAGCAGAAGGCTTGCCAGCAGACCTCGCAGGCGACTACCTGAGCAGAGCAAACCTCAGGTCTGTGTACCCCGTGGAACATCCCAGAAAAGGTGCCGATGCAAGCCCGCACCATGTCTTTCTGGCTCATCCTATCCTTGCCTCTCCTCTGCAGTTCAGCTGCTGGGATCCCCGCTGAGGCACTCGAGCCCTCTGCCCCACAGCCCCAGAGCATGCAGATTCTGTTGTACTTTGTCAGCCTGCCCTGCTCTGCCGTGGCCTCTTATTCCCAGAAATACCTTAATATTCTGTACAGTGACCTTATGCCTAGATGTACCTATTCATGACACTGTTTCTTTCTGCCCTGTTTGATTGTGGGGCTTGGGGAAGGAAGGGGTGTGTCCTAAGCCGCACTGAGCTATGACACGCATATTCTGCAATTGAAGTTACTTCATGAGAATTAGCTGCCCACTGCGGGGTTACTGGGTCAGGGATGAGGAAAGGTTACGAAGCTGTTGGTACATTTGTCAGCTGGACTAAGAAGTGGATGAGAGGGAACATGTCCCAAGTGAGCTGTTGCTGCAGCTCCTCCAGCTGAGCGGCCTGGTGAAGAGAGACCTCTCTGGGGCTGGAGACACGGCTCGGCCAGAAAAGTGGTTACTGTCGCAAGCACAGGGATCAGAGCCCGAAGCTCAGAGTCCACATACAAACCAGGCGTGGGGGGCACGCCCTCGTGATCCCGGCCACGGAGAGCCAGAGGCATGAGCGAGATGCTCGTGCTCACTGGCTGGCCAGACCAGTCTAATAGGTGATATTCAAGCTGATGAGAGACCCTGCCTCGAAGGAGGTGGACACAGTACTCAAGGACGACACCTGAGGTGGTCTTCTGGGCTCCACAAACATGTATGCGCACGCGCGCGCACACACATGTGTGATTTAACATTTTAAGGAGATCCTCAATCTCCTCATTAGTGAGCTGGCATGGCCGCGGTGACAATGGCGTGTGTAGAACGTCCTCCCAAGACCAGCCTTTAAAAGGGGCTTGGTGAAAACTAACAGTCAGCAACGTTCCAGGGAGGTAGGTGGTTTTCTACATCAGAGAGCCATGGACTCGGCCAAGTGCTTGGACAGCACTGGGCTCCTTAGTCATCATCGTTTCACAGTCAGGGCAAATCACACACACACACACACACACACACACACACACACACACACACACACACACGCCTCAGTATCTCCAGCTGCAAAGAGGACCCTCCCTACTGCCTCCCTGCGATGACTCCCTTACAGACGCTTGGGTGGAAATCCCTGCCAAGACATGGGGCTGCTTTGGTGAGAATGCTCTGTCCCGAGTCCTCACCTCAAGCCTACACTGAGCAAAGACAAGATGTGTTCCTGCTGAACTGCAGCAGACATCAGCCTCTGTGAAAATGATAAGAAAACAGCTGGTAGGCTGGGCGGTGGTGGCACACGCCTTTAATCCCAGCACTCAGGAGACAGAGGCAGGTGGATTGCTGTGAGTTCAAGGCCAGCCTAGTCTACAAAGCGAGTCCAGGACAGCCAAGGCTACACAGGGAGACCCTGTCATGAAAAACCAGAAAAAGAGGAAGAAGAAGAGGAGGAGGAAGAAGAAGAAGAAGAAGAAGAAGAAGAAGAAGAAGAAGAAGAAGAAGAAGAAGAAGAAGAAGAAGAAAAAGAAAGAAAAGAAAGAAAGAAAACAGCTGGTGTTCTGGGGTCAGGGTGGCTGGCTTACAGCCCTGGGTTCATTTCTTAGCCCCACCAACAAGGAACCAACAACAACCTGGGCCTTGTTCCAGGCCAAAGCCCAGACATCTAACTTCTCCCTCAGCTGGGACAAAGGTTCTTATAGCTTCTTTTTTCCTGTTTGTTTTCATCAGAAATCCTCAGCAAGGCCACTCCAGGGAGGCAGGCTGCACCCTGGCCTCAGCCTCAGGCTGGTCTGGGCCCAAGATGCCAGAAAACAAATGTTTCCTGTGCATCCAGCTGAGAGGAAGACCGGGGGTGGTGTTCACCAGCACACTCCAAAGCCACTGGCCCCCGATGCAGTGGCCTCGTGGTGTCAGGAAACACACGAGATAAGAATTTATTTTTTTAAAGCCAGTTCAACGGCAAGGGCAGATTCAAAAGTACGCCCTTCCAGAATGAAAGCTAAGCCAAGCAAGATGGCCAGCACTGTGAAAGGTCACTGAGGCAAGGTTCAGACAGAGAGAAACAAGGCTAAGTCAGGTATGACGGGAGTTTTTCAGTCAGGGTTTCTACTACTGCGATGAAACGCCATGACCAAAAAGCACGTTGGGAAGAGAAGTTTGTGTGGCTCACACTTCCACATCGCTGTCCATCACTGAAGGAAGTCAGGGCAGGAACCTGGAGGCAGGAGCTGGTGCAGAGGCCATGGAGGGAGGGGTGCTGCTCACTGGCTCGCTCCCCGTGGCTTGCTCAGCCTGCTTCCTTATTGGACCCAGAACCACCAGCCCCAGGGGTGGCACATCCACATGGGATGGGCCCTCTCCCCTTGATGACTAACTCAGAAAATGCCTCCCAGCTGGATCTCATGGCGGCCTTTCCTCACCCGAGGCTCCTTCCTTTGTGATGACTCTAGCTGTGTCAAGTTGACACACAAAGCCAGTCAACATAACCAACCCCTTGACAATGTGACACCAAACACATCATTAAGCCACGCCCCTTCCGACAACGTGACACGCAAACACATCATTAAGCCACGCCCCTTCCTTTCTTATTCATCACCAAGATTGGATGTTAAAAACGTAAATATCTTTAAAAGTGCCACAGTCTTTACAAATTAAAACACATAACATTTCGACCCCTCAAAAAATATCCAATCCCTAGTAAAACCCAAGTCTTCTGAAAATTCAAAGTCTCTCAACTGTGGGCTCCAGTAAAATACTTCAAGAGGGGAAAAAAAAAATCAGGGTACAGTGACAATCAAGTAAAAGTTAAGATCAGACTCGGACTGTCCAATGTCTGGACTCACTCACCGTCTTCTGGGCTCCTCCAGGCGGTGTGGGTCACGTCCCGCAGCCACACACAGCGTATCTTCTGGGCTCCCACCGGCTCCACTCCACTGCTGCGGCTGTTCTTGGTGGTCGTTCCGTGGTACTGGCATCTCCAAAACTGCTGGGTTCCTCTGCTGCAACTGGGCTGCAAGTTCACCAGTAGCCTCTCACAGGCTCTCTTGCTGGTGCCAAGCCTCCACTTCTCTGCATGACCCCTTCATTCCTGGGCCTTCGACTGCTACTGAGGCTGCCACTTCACCAACGGCCTCTCCTGGCCTCTCACAGTGCCAAGTCTCAGCTGCTCTCCATGACCCCTTCATACCTTCAATACCAGTACCACCTGGGTGACTGTTACACGTGGCCAAATCCGACTGCCAGCAGAAGGTACGACCTTGACCGTGGCTGCTTCTGGAACACAGCTTCTCTGTTTCCTCACAAAACTCTACTTCGACCTCAATGGTGCTGGTCTCTTCTTAGTTGTCGCTAATCTCTTAGCTCCAGCTAGCCGGCACCAACTGGCCCAGTAAAGGTTCTGGTATAGCTTGTTACACACAGCTGGTTCTTCAGCCCCAGTTAACAAGAACCACAGCATCTTAAATCAAAATAGTAAATGGTGATGAAAGAGGCTTTGATCTTCCCTGTGAAATTTCACAGGCCAGGCCTCCATCCTCTGCACTGTTAGCAACATTCTTATGTTCCAAGATTCCACAGAGCAGCCCACTGAGCTCTCAACACTCAATGGCTCTTCTCGTCCCACATTCCAAGTCCTTCCACTCCTCCCAAACACATGGTCAGGCCTGTCACAGCAACACTCCCGCCACTACTATGGCACCCACTTGTCTCAGTTAGGGTGTCTATGACGTCATGGAATACGACGACCAAAAAAGCACGTTGGGGAGGAAAGCGTTTACTTGGCCTACACATCCATATCGTAGTCAGTTGCAGGGTCATTGGAGGCCAGGGCAGGAACTCACGCAGGGCAGGAACCTGGAGGCAGGAGCTGGTGCAGAGGCTGTGGAGGGTGCTACTTCCTGGCTTGCTCCTCACCGCCTGCTCCGCCTGCTTTCTTACAGAACCCAGGACCACCAGACCAGGGGTGGCACCGCCCACAGTGGGTTGGACCCTCCCCCATTGATCACTAATTGAGAAAATGTCTTACAGCTGGATCTCATAGAGGCCTTCCCTCCTTCCTCTCTGATGAATCTACCGTGTGTCAAGTTGACGCGCAAAACCAGCCAGTACAGGGAGCCTATTTTATTTGTATTTATTTTTGTTTGTTCGTTTTTGCTCTGAAGCTTGGGAGCCCAGGCTCTCGTGATTTCAAGTTGAGTCCTTGCGGACTGAACCAGGCCCCCTCCCCATGTTTAAGTCTTTGTTCTATGAGCGCAAATGGCTTCTGAGGCCCTCTAGTGAGTTTACATCTAGTTATTGTACGTTTCAACTTCAAATTTTCTATTTGGTGCCTAAAAAATAATTTATATCTCTTTATTTAAAGTATTCACTTGGTGGGACATAATTCTGGTGTTTTCTTTTCATTCTTTAGACATTATTTCCTTTAATTATTTGAATAGTTTATAAAAGCTAATTTAAAGTCTTCATCTAGGGGCTGGAGAGATGGCTCAGAGGTTAAGGGAACTGTCTGCTTTTCCTAAAGGTTCTGAGTTTAGTTCCCAGCAACCACATGGTGGCTCACTAGCATCTGTAATGAGATCTGGTGCCCTCTTCTGGTGGGCAGGCACATATGCAGGCAGAATACTGTATAAATAAGGTTTCATCTAGAAATATAACGTATGACCTTTGTAGTGCTCTCCAGTAATCATGCCCCCCAATTACTATATTTTAATGCTTCTTTCTATGTCTCATAATTTAAAAAACTAGAGTAGGTAGTATAATGTGGCAAAAATAAAAAAGAGATTCTTCCCCTTTCAAGGCTTCTTTTAAAATATTTATTTTTATTATATCTGTTGGGTGTTTTGCCTGCACACATACATGTGTATATGTGCACCTACAGGGGTCATGCCTGCACACATACATGTGTATATGTGCACCTACAGGGGTCATGCCTGCACACATACATGTGTATATGTGCACCTACAGGGGTCATGCCTGCACACATACATGTGTATATGTGCACCTACAGGGGCCATGCCTGCACACATACATGTGTATATGTGCACCTACAGGGGCCATGCCTGCACACATACATGTGTATATGTGCACCTACAGGGGCCATGCCTGCACACATACATGTGTATATGTGCACCTACAGAGGCCAAGAGAGGCCATCAAGTCCCTGGAACCGAAGTTACTGTCGGGAATTGAACTTGGGTCCTCTGCATGAGCACCAATTATCGTTTGCCACTGAGCCATCTTTCTAGAGCTTCTTATTGTCACTACTGATTGTGTCGTTGTCACTACTGTCTGCATCCTGTGGCCCTCGTGGACTCCTGAGGTAGTCTGCACCTCCTGTGGCGAAGAGCATGGCCTGGCACCCTCCTGCATATCAGATGACTTCCTAGATGCCCAGACAGTGTCAGAGCCTTTTCTTCATCATAAATTTTTGGCCAACTTTATTTGTGTCAATATTTTCCCATGAAACTTAATGAAAAATCAATTTTAGTTTTTTATTAGATTTTTATTTTAATTTTTATGTCTTTTTCCTGCATACATGTATGTGTCATGCTTCATGCATGCACAGGTCAGGAGAGGCCTTTGGATCCCCCAGAACTTGAGGTATGAACCACCATGGAGCTTTTTGAGACACTCCAAGCCCAGTCAGGATTGGCAGCACCTTATGAGATGTTGGCTTTCTGTTCTCACCTTCTTTTTTGTATCCATCCACCCCTGCACTCTGTTTAAAATAAGGGATGTGCCAAAGTGTCCAAGAATGTGTTCTTATTTTAAAACCAAGCAAAGATGCCTTTGATGTGTTTGACGAGGCCGACGCACAGTGAGCCTGCCTTGCTCTCTGTTTTGGCTGAAGAGCTAGAATCCCTGTTACCCTCTCACACTATAAGAGCTTTTGCTGCAAGATGGAATCCACACAAGTCATCTCAACCTGGCTTTCTTCTAATATTCGCAGAGATGTCTCAGGCTGAGGAGCCGAGGGCACCTAGTGGGCATGCTGACACTGCCCTTCTCTGCGATTCTAAGACCTGGGCTTAGGGAGACAGCAAGTGAGTTAGTGCTCAGAGAAACACCTACAGATAGGCAGGGCGGGACCCCACAGAGGTGGCATTTTAACTACACACACACACACACACACAAAGCCAAGGTCCCCGTCCTCAGTGTAGCTGTTCTCAGACCACAAAACACAGAGAGCCAGATGCCACCCTTCTGCCAGTTCTCGGTGCTGGTTGGCAGGGGGCACGGCCAGCAGCAGATGGGAAAACAGGCAGAGGAGAGAACATTCTGGGCCATCTTTACAGTCACATGTCCAACTTAGTCAAAAGTAGACACTTTAATAATATATAGGCTTTAAGCAACCAAAGGCTTGCCATTGGCAAACCCTGATACAAAGCAGCTTCTCACAGCTGGACGGCAAATCCCTACAGGACAGTGCTGACACAGCCCTTCCTTCTCCCTCCATCTCCCTCGGGGAGTTAAGCTCCCCATTTCAGTGTGTTTTTCTTTATTTTGAGCAAGAATCACTTACAAGCCCAGAAACACATCATCTCGATAGAAAACTAAATGCTGCCCCCTGTCGGGACCCAGATGGAAGTGCCACGTCTCTCACCGCAGTGGTGCACACGTAGCCAGGTTGAGACAGTCACAGAGACCCAGGAAAGCAAATCCTGCAAGATTTCTTCTGTTTCCTAGGAAAAATGAGGGAGGAAAGTGGGAAGGGAAGGAACGGAGTAGGAAGCAGTGCAGACTCCTGTGCCCCAAACTATGCGTCGCAGGCAAGCAGCCCAGAGAGTGCAACTCGCGACAGGAGTCAGGTGAGGCTGGGAACACCCGATGGTCAGAATACAAGCTGCAGGAGAGCTCTGGGAAGCAGGCCAAGCGGAATCCGACTGGCTTTGCTGAGTTCACCCTGAGTCACTTTCTGTGGCCCACCCTACACCTGCACAGGTGATGTGCCTGGTATTAGCCCTTCCCGACTCACCTTAGTGACTCTTAAAATGCTATCATCTGTGACATAAAAGCACAAGGGTTTACTGTAGAGGAATCGCAAAGCTGATGTCCTAATCTGCTTCCTGCTGCTGCTGTAAAACACTGATCAAAGCCAGCTTGAGACTGAGCGAAAGGCATCTCTTCCCTCTTAGAACTCCAGGTAACATGACGTCATCAAAGGAAAGCCACAAGCTTAAGGCAGGGGTCTGGAGGCAGGAAAGGAAGTGGAGGAGAGCCAATGAGACCATAGCGGAGTGCTGCTTACTGGCTTCCCCCACAAAGTGCGTTTCCCAGCCCAAAGCTCTCCTAAGGTTAGGTCCTTCACAACAAGCCCCGCTTTCTGATACAATTTCTGTGCTATTTTGTTCTTTGTTGCTGTGATAAGCTGCTGACAAAAACAAATGTGGGAGAGGAAAGGGTTTGTTTACTTACACGCTAGAAATAGCCCATGTCAAAGGCAGCCAGGGAAGGAATTAAAGCAGGGGCATGGCTGCTTGCTAGCCTGTGCCCTCTGGCCTGCCCATATGCATCGGGTGGCACTGCCCACCGTGGGCTGGGCGCTCCACATCAGCTGGTAACCAAGACACTGCCCACAGCCAGGCCAAGGCCACCTGCCTTTGGTGGAGGCAATTCCTCAACAGGCCCCCCCTTCCCAGGCGACTCTGCTTTGTGTCAAGTTGCCAAAAAACTAACCAGAGAAGGGAGCAGAGGCCTGGAGGCACAATTCCCGGGTGTGGCGTCGGAGTCAGTCTATGTCTCCTGAGCTGTACTGCTCTGTGGCTCCTGATTCCAAGGTTTTATAAAAATAAAACTCATGTTTTCATCCATCGAAGGCCGGGGAATCTTGATAACTTCCAAACCCCTCTAGCACCTGTTGGACCTTTACGGCAGGCCACAAAAAATGAGTTGATGAGGAAAGGAGAAAAATTAGACTCAAAAAATACTTCTTTTGCGCTGGGCCGTGGTGGCACACACCTTTAATCCCAGCACTCGGGAGGCAGAGGCAGGCTGATCTTTGTGAGTTCAAGGCAGCCTGATCTACAAGGTGAGTCTAGGACAGTCAAGGCTAACACAGAGACACCCTGTCTCGAAAAAAAAAACAAAAAACAAAACTTATTTTAAGAAACGTGGGGATTAAATAAAACCTGTGAGGTTTGCTTTGAAGGTTAACCTACAAGTGGCTTTAATATTATTCCTTTGGGATTTGGTAAGGCACAAAGGTAAGGGATTTTTTTTTTTTTTTAATGTGTTTGCTTTTGAGACAAGTTCTGTCTGTGTATTCCAGGCTGGATTGAACTCAGGGTCCTCAGCCTCCTGAGTACTGGGATTAAAGGTGAGTGTCATCACACCCCAAATAGTTTGCCAGCATCCGTCTCCCCTTGCAAGGCTGGGGATGGAAGCGGAGGGTTCTGTGTCTTGTGCAGCTTTGACTGAGAGATGGCACAGGGAGACCCTCATCCCAATCCCAGCCACACTGGAGACCACGTGGCTTTCTTAGGAACGGTGTTGTCAATGGCCTGCAGGAACAGGCAGCCACGTTAAGGGCGAGAGTTAGGACTGTGGAGGACTCGGAGAAGGAGGTGCCAGTTTCCAGCCCCGTGAGCACAGGAGATCCTACCTGTGCCTGCAGCTTGGGCTGTTTCTCAGGAACGAACTCAGACAGGGTCTGTGAGGAACTCAAGATCACAAGGTGAACCAATATTTCCTGGCAGTGATTGCCAGCCTCACATGCTTCGAGTGTGAAAAGGTAAAATTCCCCACCCTGAGCTTGGCATCTGAAACCACGTGCCGTCCGAAGCGGGGAGCATCAGACACTTTCTTTTCAAGACCGTGGCTTGTCTGGAGGGGCTGAGAACAGCTCCAGTTCTGCTGCTGGGTGGCTAGAAGGCCTGTCTAACGTATCAAAGCTCCGTGCGCGCTTCTACCCTATCTCCTTTGGCTCCCATAGCAACGGACAGTCCTCTGGGTCCCCAACTGTATGACAGTGAATCTAAGCTGACGTCACAGGCTCCATCTTCGTCATGTGGCTTCAAAAGTCGCCCTGAGCATTGTCCTTGAGTTGACAGGAGAACAGAGAGAGGATTACACAAGGTGGCAGGCATTCAAAACACTGCTCTATCTCATTGGCTGGAGGTCAGTCACGTGGCCGACTCTCTCTGTGACACAGGAAGGAAAGCCCTGTGGGTGAGGCGGCTTTACCTCGCTCCTGGGTTCACCTTGTCTTTCTCAGACATTCAGCAGTAGTCCTTCCTTCCCCAGCCCATCCCCCTGTCAGTGGTCACCTTTGCTGTGCCCCTCACACCACACACGTTTATGGCCACTCTGCGCATGTGTGCTAAGCTGGGCCTACAGGTACAGACCTGTAATAGTAATTACTCAGGAGGCTGAGGCGGAAGGGTTACAGGGTCACGGGCGGCCTGGGCGGCAGGGGCAAGTAAGTGAGCCCCTGCCTCAAGTTATTATTATTACTTACAAAAGGGCTCATATGTGGTAGAGAACTTGGTTGACCCTGAGTTTAACCCCCAGTAGTGAAACAAGAGGGGGAAACTCTGGCGGCAGGCACAACCTGAAAAGCCAAGTCGACATTTTCGCTCCCACCAACTCCTGCCACTCTGGGGCCTCTGTTGCCCACAGTCCTTCACCCTACTGTCACCTGATTCCATGTCACCCAGCATGATGGCATGTCTTGGGGAAGAGAGAGAGACAGAGAGAGAAAGAGAGAGAGAGAGAGAGAGAGAGAGAGAGAGAGAGAGAGAGAGAGAGAGAGAGAGAGAGAGAGAGAGAGAGAGAAATAGGGCCCTTGCACAGAATGTGAGGATTTCTGGCACTATGGCTGCGAGCAGCTCCTGAGATCTGGGTGGACTCTCAGGTCGCGCATCGTGTTGCGGCTCCTTCGGCCACTAAAGTGTGTAGAACTGAGTGGTTTGGCTTCCCGAGGGCACATCTGTCCTGTTGTTGTTGTCGTTGCTGCTGCTGTTTTTCCTCCCTGTGCCCTCTGATCCTGGAAGTGTGCCTGAGAGAGCAGGAAGCGGGGTCTCCTCTGAGCTGCGGATGACTTGTGTTTATTTATGCCCCCGTTTCATGAACGTGTGCGGTGTACTCTGAGCACACTCCCGCTCTGTAGCCCACTTCTCTCCTGGTCGAGCCCCCCCTCTTGGCGTTAGTCCCCTTTTGGTTCTGTAGGCCTGCATAGCTTTGTTTCTATTTCCATCTCATCTGTTTATATGATTTTACATATTTGTATAACATCCAGAACCCACAGGGGAAAATGCCGTATTTGTCTTTCTGAGACTGAATCAATTTACTTGATATTATGTCCAGTTGCAGACAGTTCTCTGTTAATTCTTCCTGGCCTCAGATTCTTCGGAGTTCGTCCTGTTTGGGAGGATAGACGGGGCAGAGGAGAGAGTCAGGCGCAGGCTGCGGTGGACAAGGTCCTGCAGTGCCCGCAGTGGAACACAAGGGTGCGCTCTCAGAGGCTGTCTGGGCACCCCAGGCCATCTGTGGCTGTGGGTGGAACAGGACTCTCACTTCCTCTAACGTGACTTAAGACATAGAACGGTCCCTTCTCCTTCCTGGGCCTCGGTTCCTTGAGTTGGAATATGCAGCGGTCCTTGCAAATTTGGACTTACTTGGGTTAGATTTAGACTCAGCGGGGCTTGGAGAAACGAGCCTGTTGCCGAGGTGCAGTTCCACGACGTGCCAGCAGAGGGAAGCAGGCAGTAGCCAGCAGGTGCCACCAGCATCCTGGCTCCCAGCGAGGGAGGCTGAGGATGGGATCGCGTGTAGGGTTGTGACCACCACAGTTCCTCTGCGTGGGCTGAGACATCGCGCATGCCCGCATCTACCGACACCCAGTGGTCCCGCATTCTCTTAGCACCCGCCCCCTTGTCTTCTGCAAGGACAGCTGGATTTCAGGCCTCGCCTCTTGCAGCTGAGGAACCCTAACCCTAACCCTGAGCCGACTGACTACTATCCTGGTGCCTTCTCTGAATTTATTTCATCCCCGTGTTTCCCCATCCCATCACTTCATAATCTGTTTCAGCCTTGCCTCCTTCACTCTCGCCCCACCCCCAAGGTACCCTCTCTCAGGGAAGACAGGATTTTGCCACCACTACCACCCCCGCCCCACCACCAACACAGTAGCTGGCTGCCATCATGGCTTCCAGGGAAGGGGAACCTTGTCCTCAGACAACTATGCAGTACCTCAGTTCTGAAGACTTTCTCCACAGGTCTCTGCTCACCTGCCCTACCTCCTGCCACCCTCTGGCTCTGTGTGATGGGTGTGATTCCACCAGGAGGTCCCTGGGTGCTGCCCCTTGGTGAGTCTCACTTTAGCGCTCGGCTCTGAGGGCCTCTTCTCTTTAGCTGCCTTCCCAGCCCCTCCCTCTGCACTCACGTCCTAATCCAGTTAATTAAACAAAAGGGACAATTGTGTTAGGGGTTTCAGGCATCTCCTAGTGTGGACCAGAAACTGTAGCATCAGAAGTGGGAACAGGACAGGATGGCCTAGTTTCTTAGTCTAGGTGTGTCCCTGGAGTGAGGAAGCTTCGAGCATTGTTCCAAATCACTGGTCACTTGGGCTTCGGGCTGACCCTGGACGAGGTCTCCTGTGTACAGCCTCTCCTAAGCCATCATAACGAAAGACAATTCTCAAAGATGAGGGTGTCAATGGGCAAGAAGAATGGGCTCACCGCAACCCAGTCCACCACATGTTGGTGCACACCCATAACCCATCCGGGCTCTAGGCTTGCCTCCCTGGGCTGTTGTGTGGTGCAGTTTATTGGCTTTGTCCCTGGCGGATTGTATGTGCCTGAAGTTGGAGAGGCTGCTTTCTCGTACAGCTTGGCCTCCCATTCCAGTGTTAGAAAACCCTAACGGCTTTAAACCCTAGCAGCTACCCTAGGTTTTTAATTGATTGTTACTATGCATGTATGCATGTAGTGGGGGGTGCCAGAGTGTGTGTGGTAGGCAGAGGACAACTTTGTGGGTTCCAGGATCTAACTCGGGCCATCAGGCTCGCACGGCCCCTATGGGCTGAGCTGTTTCACTGTGTTTCACAGGCCCTAGGGAGGTGTCTGCGTCCAGTATTTGTGGCTATAGCAGAACATACCCAATGTTGACGATTTATGAAGAAAAGAGGTTTCATGATTGGCAAGTTGGGAGTGCTAAAAGCCCAAGCGTTGTGCGCCTCCCCTTGGCTGCACCCCCCGCAGAGGGTGGCAACAGAGAGACTCGGGTGCTGAGATCTCTTCCAGGGCACACAGCCGTGGCCTCAAAACTTAAGTTCTTACCTCTGACAGGTTCTGCATCCCTACATTGTCACAGGCTTCCAACACAGAAGGCTTTGGGGATGCACTCAGCCCACGTAGCAGGAGGCTCTCAGGACCCACACCCACGGGCAAGTGAGCGTGCATGCGTACACACACACACACAGGAGCTGAGCAGGAGAGCTTAACGCTGAGCAGAGGGCAGCAGCCACTCTCAGCTACAGCCCTGGCTGGCTGACGTAATACACTCCATCAGGTTTCGGGGCTACCACCCCACACTCTTATTGCTATGTGACCAGGGGTATCAAATACATTGCTAATATAAACTCCATTCAGGAAGGATCAAAGTCAAATGTAGTCTGTGTTACAGATGAGCTTGCCTTGCAGTGTGCGCACCCACCCTGTGTCCATCAGGACAGTGAGCTGGCAGCTGCCTGGTGAGGAGGCGTCTGTGAGCAATGGTCCTCTCCCAACAGAGAACAGAGGGCCTGACTTTGAGGGGGGATTCCTCATCAAACAGTCAAGGCAGCTTGTTCTTAGCACCCCTTGAAACCCGAAAGTGAAACCAGGTGTGGTGGTGCACGTCTTTAATCCTAGCACTCAGGAGGCAAAGGCAGGAGGATCTCTGTGAGTTCTAAGGCAGCCTGGTCTACAAAGTAAGTCCAGGACAGCCAAGACTGTTACACAGAGAAACCACATCTAAACAAACAAACAAAGAAACCTCGAAGTAAGCCTGCCTCACTGCAAGGTCATGGCTGATATCCTGGGACCTGAGTCATCAGCTGAGAATCCAGGAGTTTTTCTTGTCAGGCCCTCATGGATAGAAAACAGTCAAACCAACACTCCAGAGGAGATGCACCCTTGACACCACTCCTGCCCATGACATCACTTGCACCATTGGCCTGGGACACAGGATGATCAAGGCCACCAGTGACTCACATGTCACTTGTCATCATCCACTGTTCCTTCCCGTTCTTATTGGAAGAAAGGCTGTCACAGAGGCTGTGCTTGGTGGGGTTGGGGGCCGGGACACAGCAGGAAGGGCACTATTAGAAAAAATCTAGCAGCTTTAAATAACCACAGAGTTCAGGGAGCCCAGCGCATAATTTCAATATTGCCTTTTGTGTGTGGTTTTCTGTGTCATGTATTTTCCCAAGTCACCCAGTGCTACCCTGCAGCTGCTTGGGGGCTGCAGTAAACATGACAGCTGACACCTGGGAAGGGGCAGGCTGAGGGACCAGGGAAAGCATGCGATTCGCTTTCCTCTGAGCCCACTCTCTCCACACTGTGCGAGGGGGTGGGGTAGGGACACACAAAAATAACCTCAGAGAGATTGGAGGGACAGCTACCCTCAGTGCAGAATCTGCCTGCATTTCTGCCGCATTAGCAAGCCAAAGACAACTCCACCCGCAGTGCCCTCTTTGTTGTCATTTCCCACCCGTGACTTTTCGAGAGAACTCCACAGCTGAGCACAAGCCTCGGGCAGGCTGAAGCACAGCAGGCTGAAGCCAGGGACCGTCCTGCCCCTGCCTATGAAGCTGCCCACCCAGCTAGTTATAATTCAGACCCCTCGGCTGTGTCTGAGGCGCACAAGAAAAACACGCCCACCTTAAAGGAACGGTGCTTTGCTGGCTGCGGTTGCAACCTTTTACAACAAGTCATCTTGAACTGCAAAGGTTTTCTTGAGTGCCTGCAGGAGATTTGATTGGCTGCATCAGGAACTGGTGTTAAATATGAAATATGTGCCATGCAACATATATGATATAAGATTTATTGTGGAAAAGGAAAAGGGAGAGAGGGAGGGGAGGGCGCCCCAAGGGAAGAGACACAGAGACAGGCAGAGAGGGGTAGGGGAGAGAAAGAGACACGAGAGAGAGGACGAGAGAGAGAGAGAGAGAGAGAGAGAGAGAGAGAGAGAGAGAGAGAGAGAGGAAATGGGTCAAGGATTAAAGTAAGATGCCAAGCAACCAATATGATATAAAGTTTATTATAGAAGCAAGGAGAGAGCAGGAAAGGGGGAAGGGTGCCCAAGTGGGGGGGGGAGAGAATGTGTGTGAGAGAGAGACAGAGTAAGAGATGAGAGAGAGAAAAAGGAGGAGGAGGAGGAAGAGGAAGAGGGGAGGAAGAGGAAGAGGGGGAGAGATGGTCCTGGTGGCACGCAGTTATAATTCCAGTGCTGAGGAGACAGAGGCAGCCAGACCTCTGGCATTTACTGGCTACCCAGCCTAGCCTACTCGGTGAGTTCCAGGCCACCAAAGCAAAACTTCTTTGTTCATTTGTTTGTGTATTAGCACTGGGAGTTGAACCCAGGAATTCAAACATGCCACCTAAGTTCTCCACCATTGGAAGCTTCATAAACACTGAGTCTCTACCCCGTATGAGGTCACGTGACTGAGTATGGCATGCTTGAGCGGCACGCTTGTGAGTGCAGAAGCCCACCCTCTCCTTCCACAGTGTGGTTTCCAGGGATCAAACTCAGGGCCTCAGGCTTGGTGTCGGGAACAGTAAAGGGCTCCTTACATCCAGGGACCAACAACTAACTCAAAATCAGATGAACTGAGGTGCCTCTGAAAGCATTGCCGTGCAATATTCCGTGACTCCGTGGCAGCCGTGGCTCTGAACACAGCGTGTGCAGATTGCACTGGGCATGACATCATGCCATTCGCCAGTTAGCCCTGTCTGAAACGAGCTGCTCAGATCTGACACCATGAGCTGCAGTGTTTTCACTACACATATGAATTGTTATGATCTTGTACTATGGGAAACAGTGTTTTCAATCGGCATCCTTTAAGAATCGAATCAGAAAAAAAAAAAAAAAAAAAGAATCGAATCAGTGTTTCCTAGGACGTGTAAGCAGCAAGATGTGCGCCTCATTAGTATGCAGAGTTGTTTTTATCTTTAGTAAACGGTAAAATTATACACACATCAAAAACTGAGCATGGCAGCGCACGCCGTTAATCCCAGCACTCGGGAGACAGAGGCAGGCAGATCGCTGTGAGTTCGAGGTCAGCCTGGTCTACAAAGCGAGTCCAGGACAGCCAAGGCTACACAGAGAAACCCTGTCTCAAAAAAAACAAAAAAACAAAAAACAAAAAGAAAAAAAAATATACACACATCAAAGAAGTACTTCATGCTGTTTGGGGTTTTTGTGTGCACCAAGGCATAGTCGTGGGCTCTGGAGTCCTGTCCTCAAGTGGTTTCCGGGACCTCCGGCTAGGTGTCGGGTTCTTTAGAGCAGAGTCACCCCACTGGCCCTACAAAGAACTGTTTTATATTTTTTATGAGTTATTATCGGCAAATGTCTAATTTATAAGTCCATTTTATATACCTATATACTCAGTGTTGTGTAAAAAAAAAAAAAAAATCAGGTAAAAAGGATCCTGGGTAAAAAGTCCAGGAAGCCTTGAAGTAAAGCAACATCAGGTGTAAATAAAGGACTGTGGGGGGGCAGGACACTGACACAGACACAGAATCCAGCTGCCACATCGCAAATGTCGGAACCCCTCTTGAGCTCAGGACCCTCCTGTCTTCCTTGGGAAGGGCCCAGTGACACTTCCTGCTGCCCTTTACAGCAGCAGCCGGTACCTGTGCTAAATAAAAATGTAATCAATGGATAAGCATGGCACATTAAGAGAACCAAGGGGCTGAGCTGGTGGGTAGGTGCAGTGTTTGCTCCTGTTGTGGCAGTACGCACCTATATAACCCTAGTGCTGGGTAGGTGGACAGCAGGACCCCTGGAGGTCACTGGCCAGCCATTCCAGCTGAGACAGCAAGCTACAGGGTTAGTGAGAAGCCCCATCTAACACACACGGTGCTATGTGATCAGTGAACCAGCTTTTCTGCAAACACTTCAAGGGATTCATCTCCTTTTAGAAGCAAAAGCCACTCAGAGGAAGGACAGCAAGTAGCCAAGAAGAGACTTGATACCCTATGAGAATATATAGGGGGACGTAATCCCCCTCAAGAACAGTCATAGGGGAGGGGAATAATGGGAAAATGGGGGGGGGGAGGAATGGGAGGATACAAGGGATGGGATAAACATTGAGATGTAACAAGAATAAATTAATAAAAAAAAAAAAGATTAAAAAAAAAAAAAAAAAAAAAAAAAAAAAGAAGCAAAAGCAGCGTGGAGGTAGCGAGGCTCCAAGAAGCGCAAGTGATGGGGTTTAGCATAATCCCCTCCCGTGCACCTTCCCCCCTCATGTTATCCCAGCTTGCTCTGCCTTCCTGAATCTGACAGACAGGCCCAAGTGCTAAACCCACAGTGCGTTCAGCTATGCCCCTCACCTCGTTCCCACTTTGCCATTGGCATCTCTGCCAGCTCTAGGGTGTGATCCAGCTGTCAGACCCCAGAATGGCCCAAGTGGTGTGAGCACCCGGCTCGCCTCACACCATTCTGCGCACACACCCACTAGCCTTCCCGGCAGAAACAGCTCCTGGGCGGTAGGGGGGAGGGGGAATCACAGCAGAGGTAATTAAATTAAATGAACTGCCCAGCTCCACGCACAGCAACAGAGAGCCTGCCTCTCATAGTCCCCTGAGAACACAAAGCCGGGCGATTTTTCCATTCTTCCTTTTTAAATCATCTGAGATACAGGTTAAATTGTGTTCCTTGGCAACTGGCACCCACGGGATTGTCATGGCAACAGCTGGACCCAGAGACTGAGTAGTTAGTTACTGGCTAGGCTCTGAGCTCATGGAGCAGAACATCTCAAAGACACACCCACTTCTTGTCATGACTGGAAGGGATCTGAAAGTGAACAGCACCCTTCAGCCGGGTGCCGCCTGTGGACACACAGAACATTTGGAAAGTGGAACCTCTGCAAGTATGCTCTTTCTCGAAAGCCAAGGCAACGGGTCCACACTTCATCCATTCCTGCTCCAGGAGCAGGGGCAGGTGCCCTGTGACACTAGCTCTGAATGAAAACACTAGTCAGACCTCAGAAGGGCTCCCTGGAGCCTTCCAGGCTGCTCCCTACAGAAACCCAGTGTGAGCCCCAGGTGCAGTCTGGAGTTCCTGGAGTTGCCTTTTAAGACACACTTAAAAGGGTTAAAAGGAAAAAAGAAAAAAAAAAGGGTTAAAAGGAACTACTGAAATTGCATGTATGTACGTATGTATGTATGCATGCGTGTTTGTTTGTTCATTTGGTTTTAGCCTAATCTGTCCTTGCACTCTCAGCCCTCCAGCCTCAGCCTTCTGAGGGCCAGGATTACACATTTGCACAACCACACCCACCTCCAAAATTAATCTTAGTAAATGTATATTTAACTCAATGTATATAAAATACCACATCAGCATGTCGCTGCGGTGTCTCTAGCGGAGAGGACTTTCCACACACAGGTTTAAGCCAATAGACAGCATTGGCCACCAGCAACTACACTGTGTGTAGGGAATTCCAGCGTAGCCCCAAGCCTTTCATGGGGTGAGCTCTTAAGCACAAAAACCATGTCCTGGGTTGACACATTTCAGTCAGCAAGAACAGTTAGCCAGAAGTGGAACTAAGGAAGCCAAAAGCAAGGTTAGTGCATTAAGAGACTTTCCCAGAACTGGTTTTTTGATGGATTAGGTCTCTGTTTTTGTTTTTGGTCAGGTGGTGCTGTCTATGGCCTGAGTGGTGCTTCCACCATGGAGTGAGTCATGCCGAGATCTGGGGCCTGTTACAGCTTAGTTTAAAAACCAAGACATTTCACACTGGTTTCCATGATAAAGCTTTGCACTGTGCTATTTACACATCTCAGTTTTGGTTTTGTTTTATTTCAAGACAGTCTTACTCTGTAGCCCAAGCTGGCCTAGAGCTTACTATATAGTTCAGGCTGGAGTCCTACTCATGGCAATCCTCCTGCCTCAGCCTCTTGAGTGCTGAGACTACAACCATGAGCCACATCATCTGACTTATTTCTCAATTAATCACATAACCTGTAAATGTGTTATCAATATTGAGAATGCATAAAATTTACAGCTCAAAACACTGGTTTATATACTCAAATGAATTCAAATAATCAGTGTTTTAGATACAAAGAGTATTAAACCCTAAATTTAGAAAACTGAATGTACCTCTCCCATCTCACAGCTGCTGCTGAGGCTTCTGGGACATCTGTGTCGCACAGCGTGGATCTCAGGTTTTAATTCTCAAAGTGGCGTCCTCGGCCCAGTGTGAAGACCCTTCCTGCACAGGGCCCTGCTGTGGCTGGTGAGCCTCACACCTGTGGCACAGACACTGTGTTGTCCAGGCTGTGTTGGGCAGGGGTGAGGTGGGGGTGGATTCCTCACCTTCTATCAAAGCCTGGTCTCCACACATCAGGTCACCCCAAGCATGCAGGCAGCCTCAGGGCACAAAACAAGCTCACGCCATTCCATTTCATTCCGATGTTGGTGGAACAGCCTCAAGACCAAAGAACACAAGGTCTGGGGCACCATTTACACTCTCCTGTAGGCCCAGTTTTCTTAACCAATATATTTTATTACAACTTATTAACTGAGCATACCCACTTATAACCCGACTAACCGAATGCCACTTATAACCCGACTAACCAAAGCAATAGGAAAAGAAGATTAAGAACACCATAACAAAACCGTAAGGATATCAGTTCCGAGGAACGATTCTCCTGGCATAATCAGCAGGATTTCTTCTGCTGGAACCTGGAGTAACCAGAACCCGGAACCTCAGCAGGAGCCAGATCCCCAAAGCAGTTCTCTCTGGGAGGTCTCAAAGTGGAGCAATGAACAGCCAAAACTATCCCAAGTCTCCAAAGGCCCCGCCTCCAGTTTTTGGCTCATTTATATATCTCCTCCCAGAGTCTGTTCCCGAGATCTTTTCAGCTGGCAACAATCAAGCTCCCACATGAGGTGCTTGGTCTTCTAGTGGATTAACCTCACCTGTTCTCAAAAGGCTGTTCCGATCCCACTCTTGGGATCATAAAAACCAGGTTTATCTCTCCTTCACTCTCCGTGGACATGAAGACACTCGCCCATGGCTGCCATGTGTCAGTTGTTAGGATAATTAGCTTGACTCTGCCTCTGTCCACCTCATCATATTTTGACTCTGTACCGAGAACACAAGGTATAGATGCACAGGATGCTGGCAGTTCCCCAGGCCAGTGGCTCCCACAGCCCAGCCCCACCACAAGCCTGATTTCTATGTCCCTGCAAATTCCCGAACCCTCTCTGCTTGTTACATTTAAGAGGTTTGAGTAGAAAGGTGGTTGTTTTTGACAGTCACAGAGAAGCCCTCATCAGATCTGAGGTGGAGAGGGCGCTACAGCACGGCACGGCTCGGCACAGTGCATGGTCGCTGTCCATCGTCCTGAACAACAGCCTCAGCGAGCTCCGGCCTTTGCTTCTGTGGTACCCACAACACTGGTGCCCCCGGAATGTCTTCAGATTCTCAGCCTCAAAGAAAGAAGACAGGAGTGTGGCTGAGACCTGGAGATCTCAAGTCAAGGAAAGATTTAGGCATAGGCAAGGGTTTTCTGAAACCTCTCCAATAACAGCAAGTATTGACAAGGGCGGTTAACACGGAATCCAAAATGTTCCTTGCAGCTAAGGAAAGAGTGAAGAAAGGCACAGAATGGGAGAGGGTCTTTGCTGGCTTTGCTACAGAATCTAGAATACATAAAACTCAAAAAATTAACTTCAAACAATCCAATTAATAAACAACAAATACACCAAATAGTTTTTATAAAAAGCAGTGAACATGGCTAATGGATGTATGAAAAAAAAATATTCAACACCTTTAGTCATTGGGTAAATGCCAATCAAAACTGCTTTGAGATTCCATGTCACCCCAGTCAGAATGACAGTAATAAAGAAACACCAGCTGAAGGTGGGTGTAGTGGTGCACACTTTTAACCCAGCACTCGGGAGGCAGAGGCAGGATAGCTTGGGTTTGAGGCCAGCCTGGTCTACAGAGTAAGTTCCAGTACACCCAGGTCTACACAGATTTTGAAAAAACAAAAACAAACAAACGCAGGCAAGAAAGTGGGGGGAAGGTATGAACCAGCGCAGCTGGGGCAGAAGTCACCATGGAGGAGCCTCATAAAGCAAAACTTAGAACTTCGATATGACGCAGCTGTGCTCCTGGATACACAGCAGAGGCCGTCTAGCTCAGCACACTACAGAGATGCCAGGCTTCATACAATGCCATTCACAAGAGCCGCCGTACAGAACCAGCTCAGGTGTGGACAGAGGAAAAGAGAGTACACGGCTGAGTTCTATCCCGCTATAAAGAACCACAAAAATCACACCATTCAGCCGGGCGTGGTGGCTCACGCCTGTAATCCCAGCACTCGGGAGGCAGAGGCAGGCGATCGCTGTGCGTTCGAGGCCAGCCTGGTCTACAAAGCCAGTCCAGGATCACCAAAGGCTACACAGAGTACACAGATACCCTGTCTCGAAAACAACCCCCCCCCCCCAAAAAAAATCACACCATTCACGGGAAAGTTAACAGAACCAGAGATCACTGTATTAAGAGGGATAAACTGCATCGTAAGTGTTCTGTCATATGTGGAATCTCAACACAAATACATCACCGGAAAGTAGAAGTGGGAGGAAGTTCAGAGAAGTATCATAAGCGGAGGAGAGAGAGCAAAGAGCATGTTGTAGCTGTCTGGAGACACCGCCACAAAGTCTGTGACTCTGTGCAATTTATATAGACAGATAGCTAAACTGTTAAGACAAAACAGTAGGAAAGAGATCATTAGGGGGTTACAGAGGCTGGGGCGGTGGGGACCTGCTAAGGTTGCGGGGCATAGGGAGAAATGAAGCTGGACTTCTGCACCCCCAGAATTTTCAAAGGACAAGAAAGGCACACTGCAGCCAGACATGGCTGAAACCCAGACACTTGCGGCGAGGGGCTATCTGTGCACCAAGAGCGTGCGAGTTCCGTGTGCACGGGAACAAACAAGCAAACGCCAGCTCAGTCACTAGCTGCCTGGCGTTTTGGTCAGGCTCACACCTGACACTGAGCCACGCCAAAGTGTGTCCAAGTTTCCTTCAGTTTTATTTCCTATCTGGGTAAAAACTGTTTGATTTTGACGCCACAGCATAACAAACCCTACTAGAACAGAGAGCCCAGGGCTGACATGACGGTTAGTGTGTGACGTTTATGTGACTGTCGTGTAACTGGAGAATGTTTGCCTGGAAGGACGTTGCTCCCACCCGCTCCCACCCGCTCCCACCCACTCCCACCCGCTCCCACCCGCTCTCACCCGCTCCCACCTGCTCCCACCCACTCCCACCCGCTCTCACCCGCTCCCACCCGCTCCCACCCACTCCCACCCGCTCCCACCTGCTCTCACCCGCTCCCACCCGCTCCCACCCGCTCCCACCCACTCCCACCTGCTCCCACCCACTCCCACCCACTCTCACCCAGCACATCTTTTTCAGGTAAAAAAAAAATCTATCTATTACAATTTGAATGTAAAAATGTTTCCCACGGGCACATGTGTTTATACACTTGTTTCGCGGCTGCGCCATTTGGGAGGCCATAGAACTTTTAGGAGGTGCAACCTAGCTGGAGGAGGTGGGTTCTGGAGGTGGACCAGGTAGTGAGGGCTGCGGCCCGCCCGGATTCCTGTCCTCTCCTGATCCACTCAGATGTGAAGGAGCATCTGTTCCTTCGGCACCAGGATGGGCTGGTCCCTCAAACCGTGAGCCAAGATGGTGTCTCCCTCCCTGTGTGTTGGTTCTTGTGAGGGATTTGGTCACAGCAAAGAGAAACGTGGCTGATGCATCATATTGTTGCAGGAGGGGTTTCTTCCTCTCTTCCCTGCGCTTCCGGAATAATGATTCATGAGATTCAATTATCATTTACAAATACCTTGGCCGTATAGCAAGGCTCTTCTCTGACCAGCTCATAACGTAAAACAACCCACTGTATTAATCTACACTCTGCCACGTGGCTGGTTACCTGAGCTCAGGCACTGTGCGCCCATCTTGCTGGCTCAAATCTCATGCTCTATCCCAGAATCCCTTCTGCCTGTCGGCATGTCCCATCTACTTCCTGTCTCAGCCATAGGCCATAGAGTTCTTAATTGACAGGTGCTGTATCCATACAGCACAGAAGAGACTCTTTCTACATCATATGACAGCAAGAAGATGATAGCGATCCGGGAAGGAAGTGTCAAAGGGACACGGGGGATGCTTTAAAACTACTGCGGCAGTCTCTCGTTCCGAAGAGAAGGTATCCTCTTATATTTGTGTGCACATGCACATGTGTGTATGCATGTGTGTGCATGGGAGCACATAAATATGTGAGTACCTGCATGTGGAGACTAGAGGCTGCCGTCGGTGTCTCTTCACTCTGTGACTTACCTCTCGCTGAACCTGGAGTTCATTATTTCAGCGTAGACCAGCGTACAACGCGCCCAGACCCTCCTGCCTCCACCTCCCCAGCATCTGGACTTTTTATATGGATGCTGGGATTAGGACTCCAGGGAGGGGTCATCAGAGGAAAGACCGGGAGGCAGTTCTCGATCCACCACCTCTCTGTTATTGGTGATGGATGCAGACCATCCATGGATGCTCATCAGGACCCACCCAGCCCCCACCTTGGTAGCTCTTAGCCCTGGCTTCATGTTAGAATCACATCGCGGCTTCAGGAGAAAGGACGGGTAGCCACAACCCACCCTGGCCCTTGGCTTCCACAGTTCCTCCCTCAGCACGCTTTCCCGCGTGACTTTCTACCGTTGTTACTTTTCTCTTGGATCCCTTTGGATCCTGCTCTGGCACCAGGAATTCCGGTGCCACCAAACACCATTGCCAGAGTTTCTTCCCAGAGCTTAAATGGCCTGGGGACCCTGCCTTGCCACTGTGTCATATTCTCACATCTTACTTTCAATTTTCCCGACAGACAGAAGCATTAGGAAAATGCACAGAGCTTTGTGGGCTTGTAAATGGGGTTATTCTCTGGCTTTATGACTAAAATCCATCTCTGTCTCCTGGCTTGGACCTCAGTTCTCTGACTCACAGAGTAAAGGGATTGGACCACAGTGTTGATGATAATTTTGGATCTGAAAGAAGGAGCAATTGTCTCACTTTACCAGTTCAATTACATTCACCTCAGTGGAGTAAAATATATTAATGTTGGAGAAAGTAAAAACATGTACCCATAGCAACAAAAAATTATGGCTTTTTTTAAAAAATTAAGTAATTTATTCAGATTACATCTCAATTGTTATCCCGTCACTTGCATCTTCCTGTTCCCCCCTCCCTCTTTCATCCTATGCCCCTTCCTAGGCCTATGACAGAAGGGGACCTCCTCCCCCGCCATATGATCACAGCCTATCAGGTCTCACCCTGGCAACCTGCTTCCCCTTCCTCTGAGTGCCACCAGGCCTCCCCACCAAGGGGAAGTGGTCAAATAGGGGGCACCAGAGTTCATGCCAGAGTCAGTCCCCGCTCTCCAGACAACTGTGGAGAATGTGCTGTCCATTGGCTGGATCTGAATGGGGGGGGGGTCTAGGTTTACTGCATGCATTGTCCTTGGTTGGTGCAGTAGTTTGAGCAGAACCCCCTGGGTCCAGACCTTCCAGCCTTAATGATCTTCTTGTAGGTTTCTAGGACCCTCTGGATCCTTCTATTTCCCCATCCTCCCATACTTCTCTTACCTGGAGTCCCAATAGGAAGTCCCAGCATCTATCCCAATCTCCTGCTAAGTGAAGACTTTCAGGGGACATCCCTATTGGGCTTTTTAAACATAGAAAATATAACTTTTGAATGTCTGTGCTCATCTGCCTGCTGGTGCACAAAGGAGTGGCATCGGCTGAAGATGATGAACCAGGCCCTTAATACGTTTGTGATTCCCTGAGAACTATGGCCACATCTCAGCCCCCTGCCAAACACCACATATTGAGAAGGGCCGAGGGCTACAAAACGGTGCGCACAGTGTGCCCTCATTTTCATATGCAGGTCCTACTTTCAGGGAGATTATTGGCCAAAAATCTGTGCAAAGGCTGCCTGGCTTGGTGTGCTAAGAGTGACTTTAGATCACATCGTTTTAGCTTTTGTTGGCTTTGTCTATGTCTAACAAGTATACGCTGTGCTCCAATGAGAAAAGCACACACGCTTTCTCAGGGCACGTTTATATTTTCACACTAGCACACCCTGAGTAGTTAAGCCTTTCAGAAAGACTTCGACCCAGGTGTCATTTTTATGAGCAGGGACCCAGCCACTTGCAGCTGTGTGCTGGTTGTCACTGCAGCAAGGCTCCTCGACATCCCCAGGAAGAGCAGGGGGCACTTCTGGGCTGTGCACGATCAGGTTGGAGACTGTCTCTGGCTCCAGGCGTTAGGGCCTCATGTGCCTCAGGCTCAGCTCACAAGTGTGGCCTTCTCTGCCACTGGGATATGACTAATCCCACGCTCTTGCAATCCCGTCATACTCACGAAAACAACACATCTCAAAGACCCAGGCAAAGGGGCAGGATGTGGAGTGAGCCCACCCTGATCCTCACCAACTGACTTCAGGCAGCCAGTGCACACAGGAGCAAGTCCTGTGGGGATCCATGGGGCCAGTCCCTGTGGATACACAGATGTGTGCGGCCTGTGCACACAGGAGCGGGTTCTGTAGGGGTCCACGGAGCCAGTCACAGATGTGTGCAGCCTGTGCACACAGGAGCGAGTCCTGTGGGAGCCCACTGGGCCAGTCCCTGTGGATACAGGCAGCCTGTGCACACAGAGGCGAGTCCTGTGGGAGCCCACTGGGCCAGTCCCTGTGGATACAGGCAGCCTGTGCACACAGGAGCGAGTCCTGTGGGAGTCCATGGGGCCACTCCATGTGGATACAGGCAGCCTATGCACACAGGAGCGAGTCCTGTGGGAGTCCACGGGGCCACTCCATGTGGATACAGGCAGCCTGTGCACACAGGAGCGAGTCCTGTGGGAGCCCACTAGGCCACTCCCTGTGGATACAGGCAGCCTGTGCACACAGGAGAGAGTCCTGTGGGAGCCCACTGGGCTAGTCCCTGTGGATACAGGCAGCCTGTGCACACAGGAGCGAGTCCTGTGGGAGCCCACGGGGCCAGTCCCTGTGGATACAGGCAGCCTGTGCACACAGGAGCGAGTCCTGTGGGAGCCCACTGGGTCAGTTCCTGTGGATACAGGCAGCCTGTGCCACACAGGAGCGAGTCCTGTGGGAGCCCACTGGGCCAGTCCCTGTGGATACTGGCAGCCTGTGCACACAGGAGCGAGTCCCGTGGGAGTCCACGGGGCCAGTCCCTGTGGATACAGGCAGCCTGTGCACACAGGAGCGAGTCCTGTGGGAGCCCACGGGGCCAGTCCCTGTGGATACAGCAGCCAGTGCACACAGGAGCGAGTCCTGTGGGAGTCCACGGGGCCAGTCCCTGTGGATACAGGCAGCCTGTGCACACAGGAGCGAGTCCTGTGGGAGTCCACGGGGCCAGTCCCTGTGGATACAGGCAGCCTGTGCACACAGGAGCGAGTCCTGTGGGAGCCCACTGGGCCAGTCCCTGTGGATACAGGCAGCCTGTGCACACAGGAGCGAGTCCTGTGGGAGTCCACGGGGCCACTCCATGTGGATACAGGCAGCCTGTGCACACAGGAGCGAGTCCTGTGGGAGTCCACGGGGCCACTCCATGTGGATACTGGCAGCCTGTGCACACAGGAGCGAGTCCTGTGGGAGTCCACGGGGCCAGTCCCTGTGGATACAGGCAGCCTGTGCACACAGGAGCGAGTCCTGTGGGAGCCCACTAGGCCACTCCCTGTGGATACAGGCAGCCTGTGCACACAGGAGCGAGTCCTGTGGGAGTCCACGGGGCCACTTCCTGTGGATACAGGCAGCCTGTGCACACAGGAGCGAGTCCTGTGGGAGCCCACGGGGCCAGTCCCTGTGGATACAGGCAGCCTGTGCACACAGGAGCGAGTCCTGTGGGAGCCCACTGGGTCAGTCCCTGTGGATACAGGCAGCCTGTGCACACAGGAGTGAGTCCTGTGGGAGTCCACGGGGCCAGTCCCTGTGGATACAGGCAGCCTGTGCACACAGGAGCGAGTCCTGTGGGAGTCCACTGAGCCAGTCCCGGTGGATACAGGCAGCCTGTGCACACAGGAGCGAGTCCTGTGGGAGTCCACGGGGCCACTCCCTGTGGATACAGGCAGCCTGTGCACACAGGAGCGAGTCCTGTGGGAGCCCACGGGGGCACTCCCGGTGGATACACAGATGTGTGTTTAACAACGAATGATGCTCACTTTCTGGTCCTAAAATAATAGTTGTGTGGGAAGAGAGGAGCAGGAACAGGCAAGAAGGGAACAAGGGAGAGTAACGGGGTGAGTATAAATCAAATCCACCGCACAGATCTCTAAAATGCCATAACAAACCATCACTTTGTACAGAGTACACACTAACTGAGAAGAGAGATGATAGCACAGTTACAGAGGCTGCGGGATGTGCATGGACAAGAGTAAAGGCCACTGTAAGAGAGACACAGACAATGACTTAAAATAACCCTAATCTTCCCACCTAGAGGGCACAGGTACATGTTACTACAAGGTCCCGTCACCATCACAACTTACAGATGAGGAAACAAGCAACTCTCAGATCACACAGCTGGTGAGTGGTGAGTCTAGCTAGGAACCAGGCCTCTCTCATTCCAAATTCACCACTGAGCTGGTTCTACTGGAGCATTTGTACTGGGCAAGGTGATGTGGATGGAGGCATGAGCAAGGTATAGATGGAGGGATGGGGTGTGGTGTGGATGGAGGGATGGGGTGTGGTATAGATGGAGGGATGGGGTGTGGTGTGGATGGAGGGATGGGGTGTGGTGTAGATGGAGGGATGGGGTGAGGTGTGGATGGAGGGATGGGGTGAGGTGTAGATGGAGGGATGAGGGATGGGGTGAGGTGTAGATGGAGGGATGAGGGATGGGGTGTGGTGTAGATGGAGGGATGGGGTGTGGTGTAGATGGAGGGATGGGGTGTGGTGTGGATGGAGGGATGGGGTGAGGTGTAGATGGAGGATGAGGGATGGGGTGTGGTGTGTAGATGGAGGGATGGGGTGTGGTGTGTAGATGGAGGGATGGGGTGAGGTGTAGATGGAGGGATGAGGGATGGGGTGGTGGGTGTAGATGGAGGGATGGGGTGTGGTGTAGATGGAGGGATGGGGTGTGGTGTAGATGGAGGGATGGGGTGTGGTGTAGATGGAGGGATGGGGTGAGGTGTAGATGGAGGGATGGGGTGAGGTGTAGATGGAGGGATGGGGTGTGGTGTAGATGGAGGGATGGGGTTGATGTGTAGTGGAGGATGAGGGATGGTGGGTGGGGGTGAGGTGTAGATGGAGGGATGGGGATGGTGTTGGTGTGTAGATGGAGGGATGGGGTGTGGTGTTGTTTAGATGGAGGGATGGGGTGAGGTGTGTTAGATGGAGGGATGGGGTGAGGGTGTAGATGGAGGGATGGGTGTGGGTGTAGATGGAGGGATGGGGTGTGGTGTAGATGGAGGGATGGGGTGTGGTTGTAGATGGAGGGATGGGGTTGTGGTGTAGATGGAGGGATGGGGTGTGGTGTAGATGGAGGGATGGGTGTGGTGTGTAGATGGAGGGATGGGGTGTGGTGTAGATGGAGGGATGGGGTGAGGTGTAGATGGAGGGATGGGGTGTGGTGTAGATGGAGGGATGGGGTGTGGTGTAGATGGAGGGATGGGGTGTGGTGTAGATGGAGGGATGGGGTGAGGTGTAAATATATGGCCAGAAGGAGACTGTTCTTTCCTATCTACTCAATGTTTTGCCGAACTTATCAGTGTTTTCTTAAACATTTCTCTTTTAATCGTCAAACTTTGTCTTGCACGTTATCCCACACCTTTAATCCCAGCACTCAGGGGAGGCAAGTGGACCTCTGTCAGTTCACGGCCAGTTGGATCTACATAGTGAGTTCCAGAGTAGCCATAGTTATACAGAGAGACACCGTCTCAAAAAACAAACAAAAACAACAAAACGAGCAAAATCACTGATGTTGAACATTATGCTAGGAGAAATAAGGCAACCAAAATGAGCAAATACTGGGCCAGAGAGATGCCTCAGTGGATAAAGATACTTTCTTTCAATCCTAGTGACCTGCGTTCAATCCCTGGGGTGTACACAGTGCAAAGCAAGAAGTGACCCCTGCATCCCCCCCCCACAGGCGTACAGGCATGTAGTCACACAGGTACAGACAGAATAAACAAACAAACAAATAAATAATAAATGTTTTTTGTTTGGTTGGTTTTGGTTTTTTGAGACAGGGTTTCTCTGTGTAGCCCTGGCTGTCCTGGAACTTTCTCTGTTGACCAGACTGGCCTTGAGCTTACAGAGATCTGCCCGCCTCTGCCTCCAGAGTGCTGAGATTAAATAGGGGTGCCGCCACCACCTGTAAAGGAGTTTTAAAAGACTCACACTGCCTTGCTCTCCCTGGGTTGGAGAGAGTAGGCAGGCTCACGGAAGGCATGAGGTGGTTGTCTGGGAGATGTACACGAACTCGGAGGTTACTGTCCAATTCTGTATTTGGACATTGGTGCCAGTTACCCACTACAATGTGTTTGATGCCACCAAAGTGTCCTTTTAACAACTGGTATAATAAATTTTGTTGTGTCTACCTTACTACAGTGAAAATTGAAAATATAAAATACTGTTGCTTTTAAAAAGCCCAATGGGGGCTGGGAGCAAACAGGAAGCCTCAGACCCCTTTTCACATTATTTGCCTTGTGGTGAATGGCATTGTCCCAACTCTACAATCTGTTTGATCGTCTCACGATTTTTGCACATGTGTGCACGCACGGGGGTGACAGGCCGGATTAAATGAGCTCACAATTGCAACCACGAGGGTGAAGCTCACTGAACTCCTGAGATGGCTTTGTAGCCAACCAGACCAATGAAACAAAGGAGTGAGGAGGGTCCATTAATTTTCACTATTCTCCAAAGAACAAGTTTTTACGCGTGACATGTGTGCCATCATGTTAGCAGTGTCACGATTTCCATTTCCCAGGTGAGAAACTCGGGGTTTAAAAAGGTCACACAGTGACCCAGTTTTAGTAAGATCCATGTAACATCAAATCTAAGCTCCCACACTGCCCCCCCACACTGTCCCCTGACACTGTCACCCCACATCCACTCATAACACACTGCCAGTTTGGCAAGAAAGAGCACGTGACAGGCATGGCAATATTCCTGAGGAGGAGCCACTTAAGGGAGAAGAGCTCTGCTGACTCTGCTTTGAGGGAAGGCAAACAGCGAGTCACCAACACATCAGAGATGGCCGTGAGCAGTGCTGCCTTTGCATTCGTCTGTGGTGATTACGTTTTGGTTAGAGGTTTTGATTGGGTGTTTACAAAGGTTTTAGTCTATTGCTAAATTGTCCTGCACACATTTACCAACTTTCTGTCTCAATACCTGGGCACCATCCTCCTAAAAATAAGTATACAGTGGTGAGTGGCTCAGTGGGCACAGGTGCTTGCTATGCAACCCCAGTGAACAGAGTTCCAACCTTGGAGCTCAAAACAAAATAGAAAGAGAGAACCATAGCCATAAGATTGCCCTCTGACCTCTCTCGGTATGCTCTGGCAGGCATCCAGCCTCCCCCAAACACAGACAACAACAATAATAATAATAATAATAATAATAATAATAATAATAATAATAATAATAATAGCAATCTTACAAAAAAGTAATTATACACTAATGACAGGGTTTCCTCACATGATGGGCAGAAATAAAGCATTGCATTTCTGTGGGGTGGGATGGGTAGATAGTCCTGGTCAGTGAACCTCTGAGCAATTTAAACCTTTTTGTTGATTGGAGCAGAAAGTAAAGATCGTGAAAATGCATTAGCCCAGAAATGGAGGCACGTGCATTCTGATAACCAATAAACAGACATGCCGGGTGGTTGAGGATGGTTGCACTCTTGAGAGTCTTCAGAGAGGAGGGTGTGGCAATGACACTATTGTATTTAAGCTCCCTATTGCGTATATTTCTAGTCTTCGTGTTTATTCTTTAAAGATTTGCTTTTAGGTGTGTGTGTGTCTGTGTGTGTGTGTGTGTGTGTGTGTGTGTGTGCTCGCACTCGCGCACACTGCTCCTGTGCCCTCAGAGGCCAGAAGAGGACCTCAGACTCCATGGGTCTGGAGTCATAGGCGGCTGTGAGCACCCAGGACTTCTGGAAGATCAGTAAATGCGCTTAACCACAGAGCCAACTTTCCAACCCCTTCCTGAGTCTTAAAAGCATGGAAGGAATTGATTATTTTGCCTCTAATAGGTGGCATATGAGTGTATCTTGCATTTAAATTTATTATCAGAATTAGTGGCGCACGCCTTTAATCCCAGCACTCGGGAGGCAGAGGCAGGTGGATCACTGTGAGTTCAAGTCCAGCCTGGCCTACAAAGCGAGTATAGGACAGCCTACACAGAGAAACCCCGTCTTGAAAAACAAACAAAACAAAACACTCACAATTGGATAAATTTATCACCAAGTAAGTAGAGCTTCTGGTCTTCCGAGGATCGCACAGCCGCTCGCTTGAAAACTACAATTCCCAGGATGCTGCGAGCCGAAGGGGTGGTGTCGGAGCCAAGGACCGAGAGGCGGATCCTGGGCCAGCGCACGCGTCCTAGCTCCCGTGTTGGCGTTAGCAAGCAGGTCAGAAACACCGCGAACACCTGCGACACCCGGCCGGCGAGTGGACAGCTCGGGGTCTGTGGCGGAGCGTGCGGGGCGCAGAGGCCAGCTTCAGGTGAGGTGCTGGCCCGGGCTGGGCTTGGTGCTGGGCCCTGGGCTGCAGGGGAGGCAGGCGGGCTTGCAGGACCGAGGGCGACGGACGCCGCCTGGAGCAGGCAGGCGCAGAGGTTGGAGGGGTGGGCCTGTACAGCCCGGCGTGTGGCGCCCTGAACCTTTCTCCTGGAGCCTGCACTGCCGCTGACAGTGGGGACGCACATGCTCGTGCCTGGGAAAGAATGGTGCGCATTTGGCACAGGTGGCGTAGAGCAAGGAGAGAGGAGCAGAGGGGGCCTGGCCTGCGACAGCTGAAGCGGTGCATGAGCTGGCCTGTCGCTGGCCCTTGGGGCAGTTGGGGCTCCCAGCCCGGCCCGGGATCGTGGTGTTAGGCGCTTGTCTGGGGAGCCACTGACGGAGGACTCTGATGGGCTTGCCTGTAGCAACCAGTCTTCTCATCGTCGATGGGAGACCTAGTTCAAAGTTTGGGACCCTTCACCAGGACCATGCCGCAAGTGGTGAGCAGCCAGGTTCCTCCGACCTTATGGCAGCCAGCCCCGGAGCCTGTTGGGGTGGATTAAGGGGCAGGTTGATATCAGCACAGTTCATTTTCCACATGTGGACTGCTCCGGTTGCTGGACGTTAAAATATTGCCTCCTTTACCGGTGTGTCCCCTTAAGTAACTCGCTCGTTTTCTCTGGTCCCCTCCTCATCCTCTGTAAAAACAGAGAAGACAAAACAAAAACAAACAAACAAACCTTCTTCGAAAAGTTGCTGCGAGGGTCCCGTGAGCTGGCCTGGCTTTCTGTCTGGGGACTGAACACAGTGAACGCATCGAACGTTAACCATAGGAAAGGTTGGCGTTCAGGTCCCAGTCCGGACTTTTCCACAAGCTAGCTGATCCCAGGCTGCCAGGATCTGGGAGATCTACCGCCCGGAGGTGACAGAGCCAGGAGAAAACTGGGTCCCTTGTCCTCAGAGGTGCACGGTGTGCTGAGAGCCGCTGGGGGCCTAGGGAAGGCAGTCGTCCTGCTGTGGCGGACTTTGGGCAACATCAGTGGGGTTTTTTGTTTGTTTGTTTGTTTTTCAGTGCTGAGGCTTGAATCCAAAGCCTCATGCATGCTGAGCGAACTGAGCGAACGAGCTACCACTGAGCTCCACCCCTCGACTCCGTCTCTACTTTTTGCTTTGATTTACAGTCTCGTCACATTTCCCAGGCTCAACTGTGATATCCTGTATCGCCCTCCCTCGTAGCCGGGATGGCAGGCCTGTGCTGTCAGCCCAAGCTGATGTGTTTCTAACCAACCTTCTGGTTGGTTCTCACTTCCTGAGGTAACAAATAATAAGCAAAGGCTTCTAGGGGAGGTTGAGAGATCCAGGAAATTAAATTGCTCAACACTCCATCCCCAAGAGGCTGTGTCAGCTACCTCAACTTGGTTGTCCAAGGGGGCATTCTCCCTCGGGAACTGATAGGATTTTTCCAAGTTGGATGAAATACTGGAGGGCAAGGAAGAATCCCAAGACGCCACCATGGGCTTTGCCGTTCCGGCTTGAGTTAGAACTTTAGCCCCATCCCATAATAGCTACGTGGTACTGAAGAATCCATATAGTAGCCCCAAGTATATGTCCTCTAGTGTGAAGTGGGGTTCATAACACCCTGCTTCAGGCTGGAGCGGGGATGAGACGACAAAGGCAGAGCCCAGCACGCTGCCCGTGTGACGCAGGAGTCAGTAAGTGGGTCGGTACGTTGTTTTTGTCTTGGAGAGTTGCTATGAAAATAATTGGCAGGCACAGTGCTTGCTTCTGTTGGGATCATTGAGTCCACAAACCTGGAACTTCCCTGTGGAGTAGTACAAATGTTCTGTCTCGGACCAGTAAGTGGAGGTTTGAAGTGGTTAAAAATTAGCATCAAGGCCAGGTGGTGGCGGCGCACGCCTTTAATCCCAGCACTCGGGAGGCAAAGGCAGGTGCATTGCTGTGAGTTCGAGGCCAGCCTGGTCTACAGAGTGAGTCCAGGACAGTCAAGGCTACACAGAGAAACCCTGTCTCGAAAAACCAAACCTCGCTCCCCCCAAAAACTTTAGCATCGTTTGCTGCCACGTGGTAGGGCTGGAGCTCACCTAACGTCTCTGACTGGGCCACTCCATTCTCCTCCGGGCCCTGCTGCCCTGGAACCCAGTTAGGAACCATGCAGGCGTTTCTGGTGATGCAAACGTGTTGCCCTATTTGGCTTAGAGCCTGGCTCCACACGCCCTCCTGCCCCGTGAGTGCTGATGCTGAAGGAGGCAGCTTTTCTAGAATGTTTCAAGAATGGAAGCCGTCTCAGTCTGAAGTGTCCTGGAACATCGTGTTAGCATTTCCGTGTGGCTGGCTGGGAGCTCACTCAGAGTGCAGCAGCACGGTGATGACATCAGCACAGCTCCACGCCGAGACTGGGCACATGGAGGTGCTGTCCGGAGGTTCAGTTCGGAGTTTGGTTCCTGGAGACCACATGGCAGTTCACAAACACCTGTCACTTTGGTTCTAGAGTACCCAACACCCTCTGAGGCTTCCATGGGCACCGTACACACAGAACACGTACGCATGTGCAGGCAAAACACTCAACACATAAAATAAAAGCAAACTAAAGAAACGGTCAGTGTCTCAGAAAAGACTAAGAAGTTATCCCAGATTGGGAGATGAGAGATGCCATTTTTCATCCTTGCCTGGGTTTTGGACACAGCATAGGACCACTGATAAAAATTAGTATCATCAATATTAATTTTCTTAATTTGCATTATATAAGAGATTAAATACTGTTCACAGAAATAGACACTTAAGTAGTAATGGCTAGAGAGGAAGACGCCAGCAGAATAATTTGTGTTTGTTGTTTTGCTTTTGAGACAAGGTCTTGATAAATATCCAGGCTGGTCTTAAACCCTCCTGCAGCTTGGACATCCATGCCCTCCCCAAAGCTTCTGTAGCTCAGGAATAAGCACATGCTGCGTTTAGACTAAGCACCCTTCTCAGTGTCAAAGAAAGGACTCCACCATTCCCAGTTGTAAGTTCGGACAGCTCTGAACAGTCGAGTTGCTGGAACGTCAGTGTAAAACCTTGCCGTGGCCCCTCCTGGACTGGCCTGCTGGCCCGTGTGCAAGCCTCGGTCTCGAGGGAGCTGCAGACCAGACCCCTGTTGCCGTGGCCCTGTTCTTGGGGGAGTGACAGCTGGGCAGCTGCTGCTGACAGACCTGCAACTCTTTGGACTAGGGCTTTGGAGCGCGCATGTGATTCTCCCAGGTGGTATAAGGCCAGTCACCCCATTCTTGTCCTCACTCCATTCATACAGTTGGCAGAAATTACAGATTAGGGCTCTCAACATTTTACCTGCAGAGATCGGAGAGTGTTGGAGAGGCCGAGCTGCGTCCTCCCTGATCGTAAGTCAAAGCTCTGATCCACGAGTGGCAATGCTGGACTTGCAGCCTCCAGAACTGTGAGGAGGTAAGTTTCTGTTGTTTAAGCCCTCTGCCTGGGGTGGTCGGTGGCTGCAGCCTAAGCGGGCCGAACTGTACCTGCCCCACCCCAGGCTCTGGGTCATGTGGCCTTGGCTGGACCTTCCCACTCACTGGCTCCTCATATGTGAGTGTGCAGCCTTTGCTCTCCTCTCGGAATCGGCCCAGAGGATTCTGCATCTGGGGACTGACCAGGGCATTCAGGAAATGGGGCCTGCGCCCTTGCTACAGGTGCAGGCTGGCAGTCGAGTCCTGCCAGCACTAGAGCCCACCCTCACTGCCTGGCTGTCTGCAGGTGTGTCCATGTTGTCAGCTGAATGGCGTCGCCCGGGGGTCAGTGGGAAGCTTATTATGCCTGCCTATTGTGGGCATATTTTTAAACCTCTTGTTTATTATTTTCCTTTCTTAAAAAGAAAAACGTTGCTCTATCAAGCTTTGTCCTGCCCGAGCCACTAGGCTGAACTCACCCTAAGCACAGTGCTGCTGACATTTCCAATCATAGCGGTAGAAGGCAACAGAGAGGCTTGAAGAGGAAAAGGAACCAGGCCAAGCCATGAGGCTCATTCTCAGCAGAGTCTGCAGATGGCACACGGGAGCCTCTGTACCCGCCTGACCTTGTTCCTCTGGGGAGTATTATGGGCTAGCCCCTTGGGATGCAGGAATTACTAAACAAAAGCCAAGCCAGGTGACCAAGCAGCAGGGAGTGGACAGGAAGGCTGCACTCCTCACTAATGGCGTCCCTGAGTCGTTTCAGGTGTCTGTGGGGCCACAAGGCTCCTCTGCCGCAGCGAACTTTGAGCTCAGGGATCCCAGTCTCATTTTCCCATGTAAGGAGTTTACTTCCAGAGAGGTCTGAGTCCCTTGGGTAAAGCAGCCGAAGTGTGGATTTTTCAGCACCCACATAAAAAGCTGTGCCCGGTGGCTGGTGACATCTGTAGCCCAGTGCTGCGGCAGGACGTGGGAGCCAGTCAAGAGCCCTCGGTGGTTAAAAGCACTTGTTGCTCTTGCAGAGGGCCCAGGTTTGGTTCCTGGTTTCCACATGGTGGCTCACAGCCACTTGTGGCTCCAGTCCAGGCCGTCGGATGTCATTTGCTGGCCTCCCGGGGCGCCAAGCACTCACATGGCAGATGGACATACACGCAGGCCACAGTACTCATGCACATATATAAGGGGGTCTTTAAAAAATATGCAAGATGGAGAGTGACCAAGGAAGGTACTTGTTACTGACCACTTGCCTCCACAGGCATGCCCACATATGTGCGTGCACACCCCCCACATGTTTACACACTTACCACACATAAGTTTGTTTCCAAAATGTTTCTTTACCGTTCTCTCCCTCCCCCACAGAACCCGTCCGCTGAGGGGTAGGATCACAGTTTGAGGCTATCAGAAGCTCTGGGGCCGTGTCTTCTCAGAATAGTGTTTTGATCGGAGCTGGCCTTTTTGAACTTCCCCGCCTTCAGCCAGGCTTGCCTTTAGCGGCGGGGGCCTTCCCGTCTCTCCTTTGAGCCTCCTCCCTGGCAGGGAAAAGTCACAACCCCCAGCCAGCAGCCATGGAGACTAGTGCGAGGGCATTGTGTATCTCTTATGTGGAGGCTGGGGGGTAGGGGGAGGGGGTTCCTGAATTGGGGTTCCTTTTCCTGGTGTGGTACAGGCAGAGCTTTTGTTTCAAGTGTGGCTGTCATGGGTGCTACATACACTAAGACACTGTGCAGGGCCTAGCTGGAGATCTCATTTTTCAATATATGTGGTAGCCTTGGCCAAGCCTGAGGCAGGCAGGCAGGCTCTTCTTTCTCTGTGTGAGATGTCCACCATCACAGGGCCAATCCCGTCCAGATCCATCTGTTGGGAAGCGCTGTGCCTTTTGGAGGCCAGAGGATGGGTGTTTCATTCGGTCCTCACAGCATGATCACCTGCAGACCCTGAAGAGCCAGCGCAGCTTCTTAGGGACAGTAGCTGGAGACAAAATGTGCTATCCCAGGAGGCCCCTGCCTTTCATTTAGGGAGCCTTGCCAGCCCCCACTGATCTTTAATTAAAGCGATCGCTGCCTTTATCTGATACCTTGGTTCTGCGGAAACATTTGATCTTGCTTCAGTGTGGGGTGCAGGGGGGTGTGTGCGGGGTGCAGGGTAGGGGTGGGGTCATGCAGGGGAATATGGGAAAGACAGGAAAGATTTTACCATGGCCACCGACTGCCCCACACCTTGGTTCCTCTACAGTGACAAAATAAGGGGCTCCATTAAAAGAGTCCGCAGAAGGGAGACTCTAAAGCAAGCATGAGGAAGACCGTTGACGTGTTCCATCCTGGCTCGCCTGAGGGAGGGTAGGGAGAGACACTGGCTCGCCTGAGGGAGGGTAGGGAGAGACAGCAGGCAGGAGGGCTACGCCAGCAGAGCTGCAGCCGTGCTCTGCAGGTGAAGCCAGACACACGCAAAGCAAGCCTCCACAAAGCCCCAGCAGGGAGGCGCGTGGGTCAGCTACACTTGGTTGCTCAGTTCCAGTCACTCAGTTCCTGTCACTTGGCCTTGGTTCGCGCTGCCTGACTTTAAGTAGCGAAGTTGACTGAAACCCAGTGAGTCCACCCCACGCCTTAGACCTATGTAGGTTCTGGAAGAATGTTTTCTCTCCTGTCATCAGAGCTTCCAGTTTCCCCCTCCCATACCTGCCCTGCCCTCTGCCAGCGCCACATTGGCAGGCTGTAGGGCAGTGTTCAACGCTTCACTAGAAACACCTTCCCCAGGGTAGGAGTCACTGGGTGGCTTGGGCTGCTGCAGTCCTGCTCCCGTCCAGCAGAGGGCGCTCACGTGTCAAGTTGCCAATCCTCTAACTGGTCTGCTGTGTCATTGGGGGGTGGGGGGATGGTTTAGGGAGACAGTCTCATATACCCAGAGCGTAGGATCCCAGGGAAGTGAGTGCAGCGTATTCTGCTGGGTCTGAGCAGCGCACCACTCAGAAAGCTGCTCCCTTCTGTCACGTAACTCAGTCTGGCTTCACAGGTGAACGTCACAGTTCCTTTGTCTCCCCCATGTGCCATCCTTACGATGCCCTCGTGGCCATCAAACCAGTTTACTTGTGGTCGGCAGACGGCAGCTATGAGAACCCTTCTCCTTTCCTCCTGTCAGCTGGGTAGGAACCCAGACTGGCTTCACCTAGTCTGACCAGTCCGTCTGAGGCAGCGAGCCACTGGGCTGGGCCAGAGCTCCTCTGGGTCCCAGAAGAGTCAGGGCTCCAGGGAAGTGTGAACACACCGGGGGAGGGACTCCTTAGGAGGAGGGAACATAAGTAAAAATGAACACCCCACTGCTGACTTACCCAGAAGACCAAGAAGCAGAGGGTGGGTGCTGCCCCACTTCAGGGTGCCTCGGTGACTGGACGTTGCCCCATCCAGGGCGCCTCGGTGGCACCTGGCCACAGTCACCGAGTCTGCCTTTGGGAAGATTTCTTAGGTTTAAAGCTTCAAACAGACGGGAGGCGCCAGCCCCTGCCTAGCACTGACTGCCCTTGGCTCTGAATCACACGAAGGGGCAGTGTGCCCAGGGTGCTTCGGGACACACATGGGCTGTGTGGCCCTTTCTTTGCCATCAAGGGTCCCAAACCTTTCCTTCTACTGGAGGTCTCACCCATCAGGGAACCCAGCTCAACGACACCGTTCTTTTTGCACATCAGAAGGCGGTCGGGTGCCAGGGCTAGGATTTTTGACCACCAGAGCCTGTCACATGGCTGCTGGACACTCGCCCTTACTAAAGAGTGCTCAGATTCCAAAACAAAGCTCACCCGGGAGGCGGAGGGCGTGGATGTGCCTGCCCTTCAACCCCCAAACGCCTCGGTACTGGCACTATCTAGTCACTACACAAATGTAAGAGGTTGTGTTTGGAGATAGGTGTTGCCTCAAAACATGGACGTCGCTGGAGTTCTGCAGGGCTCTGGCGGTGGTGATGTCCTGGCATAGCACAAGTGTGTGTAGCACACTCTGGGCACACTCTGGGCATAGCACAAGTGTGTGTAGCACACTCTGGGCACAGCACAAGTGTGTGTAGCACACTCTGGGCACAGCACAAGTGTGTGTAGCACACACACATCCTCGGGGGCTGTTGAAACCACAAGGTGCTTTACCGTAAAGCAGAGCGGATTCAGCCAGCTGCTACTATCTATTGAAAGCAATGCTGCTCAGCACAGGCTGCTCATCCAGACTGAGGGGCTGCGGCTTCTTGCATCTCCCCCCCACCTCCGCCCCGCAGCTGAGTGATGCTGGTGTGATTGGAGGGTAACTCAGCATCATTTCATACAAACATGCGGTGAGATGGCTCAGTAAAGGGCTGCCCGCCCCCACATGAAAAGTTGGACATGGGTGGTGCGCCTCTGTAAGGCGCTGAGGAGACGACAGGAGGGTCATGGAGACCACTGGCCAGCCACTTGATGTTGACCTCTGGCCTCCAAATGTACATGTACACATGAGCCCGTGAGCACAGGCACACGTGCAGAAATAATATATTTAAAAGCCTAGCTTGTAACTTGACTCAATGACCAGTTTTGAGTAAGTCACTTATTTTCATGCCATGTTACCAGGCACTGCTGGAGAAGCAGGTGTGTGGGTAAGCACAGGTGGAGTGTGCCGACTCCTGCCTAGGCTGACTCCTCTCCCTCTGGCTCGCTGCAGGGTTTTCCTGGCCCTCCACCACAGGTAAGGATGGATGGGTGAAGCCCGCATGGGCTGTGGCACTGCCCAGCAGCCATCGTCTCACTGCGGCCCCCTGGCGGCGATAGGATGCACCTCTCTGCGGTTTTCAACGCCCTCCTGGTGTCGGTGCTGGCTGCGGTCCTGTGGAAGCATGTGCGGCTGCGCGAACACGCGGCCACGCTAGAGGAGGAGCTCGCCCTTGGACAGCAGTCCCTGGATCCAGTCCCAGGGCCGAGGATCGACTACCCGAAGGCCCTGCAGATCCTCGTGGAGGGTGGCACCCACATGGTGTGCACAGGCCGCACCCACACGGACCGCATCTGCCGCTTCAAGTGGCTCTGCTACTCCAACGAGGCCGAAGAGTTCATCTTTTTCCACGGCAACTCATCCGTGATGCTGCCCAACCTGGGCTCCCGGCGCTTCCAGCCGGCCCTGCTGGACCTCTCCACGGTGGAGGACCACAACGCCCAGTACTTCAACTTCGTGGAGCTGCCCGCGGCGGCCCTGCGCTTCCTGCCAAAGCCAGTGTTCGTGCCCGACGCGGTCCTCATCGCCAACCGCTTTAACCCCGATAACCTCATGCACGCCTTCCATGACGACCTGCTCCCCATCTTCTACACGCTGAGGCAGTTCCCAGGCCTGGCCCAAGAGGCGCGGCTCCTGTTCATGGAGGGCTGGGACGAGGGCGCCCACTTTGACCTCTACAAGCTCCTCAGCCCCAAGCAGCCGCTGCTGCGTGCGCAGCTCAAGGCGCTGGGCCGACTGCTCTGCTTTTCCCACGCTTTCGTGGGCCTGTCCAAGGTCACCACCTGGTACCAGTACGGCTTCGTCCAGCCCCAGGGCCCGAAGGCCAACATCCTGGTCTCCGGCAATGAGATCCGGCAGTTCGCCCGCTTCATGACTGAAAAGCTGAACGTGAGCCACACGGGGCCGCCCCTGGGGGAGGAATACATTCTGGTCTTCAGCCGTACCCAGAGCAGACTCATCCTGAACGAGGCCGAGCTGCTGCTGGAGCTCGCGCAGGAGTTCCAGATGAAGACAGTAACGGTGTCCCTGGAGGACCATACCTTTGCCGACGTCGTGCGGCTGGTCAGCAACGCCTCCATGCTAGTCAGCATGCATGGCGCCCAGCTGGTCACGGCCCTCTTCCTGCCCCGCGGGGCCACGGTGGTTGAACTCTTCCCGTATGCTGTCAACCCCGACCACTACACCCCCTATAAGACGCTGGCCACGCTGCCTGGCATGGACCTGCAGTATGTAGCCTGGCGAAACATGATACGGGAGAACACAGTCACGCACCCCGAACGGCCCTGGGACCAAGGGGGCATCACCCACCTGGACCGCGCTGAGCAGGCGCGCATCCTACAGAGCCGAGAAGTGCCCCGGCACCTCTGTTGCAGGAACCCGGAGTGGCTGTTCCGCATCTACCAGGATACCAGGGTGGACATCCCTTCCCTCATGCAGTCCATCCGGCGTGTGGTGAAGGGCCGTCCGGGGCCACGGAGGCAGAGGTGGACAGTCAGCCTGTACCCTGGCAAGGTGCGGGAGGCTCGGTGCCAGGCGTCGGTGCAGGGCGCCACCGAGGCCCGCCTGTCCGTGTCCTGGCAGATCCCGTGGAACCTCAAGTACTTGAAAGTGCGGGAGGTGAAGTACGAGGTCTGGCTGCAGGAGCAAGGGGAGAACACGTACGTGCCTTACATGCTGGCCCTGCAGAACCACACCTTCACGGGGAACATCAAGCCCTTCACCACCTACCTGGTGTGGGTCCGCTGCATCTTTAACAAGAGCCTCCTGGGACCGTTTGCAGACGTGCTGGTGTGCAGCACGTAGCCGGCGGGCCGTGGCCAGGCCTCAGGAGGGCGGCTGCAGCTTAGCTTCCCCAGGTCCACGGTCCTGCTGGCGACCACGGGGGTCCATAGTCTATTTATTGAGCAGGCCTGGGCAAGGCCTGTTCCCCAGCGTGTGTGCCGTTTGCCGAATTCCTCTTTGCCCTGAAGAGATAGTGCCTGCCCCCCACCCGACCCCCCTCTGCCACCTGGCCATCACCGCTCAGGAGGAATTCCTTAATGGTGAGGCCCCAGGGGGTCTGCTCTTTGCTGCTGTGGCTGTGGCGCAGGTCCTGGCTTCTAGAAGCGGTGGTCACGTGGTTGGTGGGCTGGGCAGACAGTCTGAGTGACAGGTGTGTTCGGATCTGTCATTAAATGAGTATGCACATCTCGGTCAAGTCTCCGGTTAACGTCTCATTAGCACACATGAGCTACGCCTTGTAACGGTTTTGTGTGACATTTTCACACACATTTATAATGCACCTCAGTACTGTTCACTCTGTTAAACTTTGCCCTCCCCGTGAGCCTTTCCTCTTTCCAACCCTCCCCTCCTCCATTCAAGTCCTTTTGTGCGTGCCCTTGGTTACGTGAGCTGGGGAGTTTCCCTGGGGTTGCCTACAAGCACGTGGGTGTAAGTCCCCCGTGAGGGAGAGGCCCACGAGCTCCCCGCATTTCCACAGTGAGGCGTAGATGGGCCAAAGGCCAAGCTTGTGCTGGTCATCACGGCTGCCGTGAGTTCAAGTGTGCAACAGCCTCGTCAGACCCAGGAGTCAGCATTCCATTCTTTCTTCCCCTCCCACAATGCTCCTTGAGCCTGAACGAGGGCAATATAGATATATAGATGCCCCGTGGCTGAGCGTTCCACAGTCACTAGGAGCCACCGACAAAACTCACAGCACCACTGACCCACAAACACGGAGTCATGGAGAAGGGACGTTCACAGGCACGCCACTTCCACGAAACACAGCCGCCGTAGCTTCCCTGTTAGAGCCCACAGCCTCCAGCAGGTTACATGTCAAACCCGAGCTCCCTCCCTGGAAACATCCTCAAATCCAATCGGGAAGCAGTGGGTGCCCAGGAACTGACCTGCCACTGCTGCAGCACTGGGCCCATCTTGCCTGGCCGGTTGGTATTATCTGTAGCCAAGTAAAGCTGTTGGTGTCCCCTCATCCAGCAGCCTGCGTGACATTTTATGCTGTTAAGGGCTAGTGCGCAGGGAGGTCACTTCCAGTTCCATCTTGATTTCTCTGTGCGCTGTGACAGGTGTTTGGTGTCCCCAGCAGTAGGGTTTTAGCAACTAGTTGTGGTGGGCAATTAACAGTGTCAACTACCTGCCTTTGGGAGTGGTCTGAGGAGCTGCCTTAAGCTGACAGGCGCATAGGGAGACACCTTTGGGCAAGTTGTCTTATTACACAGCAGGAAACAGAGCTGACGGTGCCCGGGTGGCCTTTAGTTTTGATGTCAGAGATGACACAGTGGGACAGCGTCAGGACTGTGAAGGGAAAATGGTGGTCAGAGCTCACTGGACGTGCCCACCTGTGTGGGTAATTGCTTGCAGAGACCGTGAAGAGTGCATCTATGGAGGGTAGCCGTAACGTCCACATTTGACTTGGATAGTGCCGAGTGATGCATTCTCCTCAGTCACAGTCAACAGGGAAGCCATGGACATGCTAAGTGTGGGTCTTGCTGGAGCTATTGTTCAGCCATTCTCCAAAAACAAAATCCCAACTTAAAGACTATTAAGAGGCATATAAATATTTATCTAGCGGGATGGAGAGATGGCTCGGCAGTTACGGGCACTGGCTGCTCTTTCAGATGACCCAGTTTCAGTTCCCAGGACCCACAGGGCAGCTCACAACCACCTGCAACTCCAGTTCCAGAGGATTCAATGACTTCTGGCTTCTGCGGGCACTGCACGCATGTGGTGCACAAACATGCATGCAGCCAGAACACTCACATATACGTGCAGAATAAACATCGTAAAGTGGATACTTGCGCTGCCAAACAGAATAAAGTAACTGGGATTGGAACTGTGTCCCGCTGGGGCCGGACACAGGGGAGTTAGGAGGCTTACTGGTAGGGCACAACACAGCTCACAAATGGGCCTCTGAGAGCTCAGGAAATGTATCTGATAAGAGTATGCTTTTAGATGGGAGCAGAATAGACTCTTGAATAAAATCGGGAGCAGTGAAACTTAAGTAACACCCCAACTCAAGCCACTGTGACGGGCGGGTTTCGTGCAAATGTCCACAGAAGTGGAAGAAGTGAACACATGTATGCGCCCTCAGGGAGCCTTTCTAAGAAGGCGCGGAGCCCAGGGAACTCACAGGCAAAACGACCAGGCTTGACTGCATAGAATCACAGCTTCCTATTTCACAAAACGGAGTCCAGCCGAAAATGACAGACTGAGCGGAAACCCGGGCAAGTCTAACGAGGTAGAGCCAACTGCAGCTCAGATCCAAAGCTCTCCGTTGCACCTCCAAGGAAGGCACAAACAGAAAGGTTGGCCCACAGAACATGCTAAGGCTAGCATGAAGATACTGTCTATAGTAATAAAGGAAATTCGGTTTTTATAGCAGCTTCTCCCTGCTGGAGAGGTGGCTCAGTGGTTAGGGGCCTTTGTTGTGCTTGCCAAGTCCAGTGCCCAGCACCCATACGAAGCGCCACACAACCGCCTGTAACTCCACCGCCAGGGAATCTGGTATCTTCTGGCTTCCACGGACACCTGCGCACACATGGCATCCACTCACACACATGCACCATACATAAACATGAAGTTACGGCTGGAGGGGCGGCTCACTGGTTAAGAGCACTGCCTGCTCTCAGGACGGTGGCTCACAACACGGGTTTGACACTGACTTCTGGCTTCTGCAGGCACTAGGTACACACATGAGGCACAAATACACAGTCAGGAAAAACACCCATTCACATAAAAACAAGTTATTTTAATTAAAAAATAAATCTTAAAAAACTCGTTCAATAGACTGGTTCAAGGCCAGCCTGGTCTACACAGTAAGTCCAGAACAGCCAATGCTATACAGAGAGACCCTGTCTCCAAAAACCAAAAACACAAGACGACGACAACAACAACAACAGACTCTCCTGGTGGGCACAGAGCTCAGTTGGTGGAGAACTTGCACGTGTGAAGTTTCAGGTTCATGCGTGTGCCTACGTATCTCGGCACACAGGCACACACTCAACACCGCATGTACATGCTCAGGGAATGGTGCACAGAACATTCTTGAACATGTTTATTGGTGGTGTGGGGGTAATAGCCAGCGCTGAGGATGTAGCTGGGAATGCGAGACTGAAGGCCCCTCCCCCATCCCCAGCAGGTGAGCCAGGCCTGGCGCTGTGAGCTACTCCTGGTGCTGTGAGCTACTCCAGCTCTGGCTTTTCCCATGCGTCATAGGGATGGCCAACAGTTGTCAAGGAGACGCTGCCATTGGGAGGGACACTCACCAGCTCAGGAGGTTTGCATTCCAGGAAGTCTGCCCGCAAGGCGTGCTCTGCCCCAACAGTGGTGGGCTCACGGGCCGTTGTCCCGGAACAGCGTGAGGTTGTGTTTCTGGATGTGTCTCAGTAAGACCTGTCCTCGCCTCTCCAGCGTCCCAAGGATGTGCTGCAGGCCTCCAGCTCCACCCTGGCTTGCCCAGAACACCTGGTCCGTCTGCAGCGACTTGAGCAGCAGGTTCTGAAGACACCCTGATGAGAGAACCTTCACAGCAGACTCCGGAAACCTGGATCCAAAGCCCCAGAGGTCCGTGCAAGAAAGGAAGAGCAGAGTGAGCTCACATGGTCCCCACAAAGCGTGAACCCAGCACAGTCAGCCAGCGAAGTGTCAGGCCCATGCCCACTAGCTCCTCATCAGAGAATTCTGTGCCCTGCTGCCTCCTGAAAGCAGAGGGGAGTGTCCTCAGGTAGGCCCCGCCCTACAGCAAAGAGCAGAAAACCAACTCTACCACTCAGAGATAAGCCAGGCACACGTGGGGCCTCAAAAGGCCCTGAGAAGGCCGGGCTGCCTACTGGGAGTGAAAAGGAAAGGCAGGTCCGCAGGCTAGCTCTTTCACATATGTCCCCCCAAACCTCTACCCAACACCCCAGATCCTCACCCACGTATGCCCTCCAGCAGCCGAAAGTTTAGCTTGTCCTCTGGATGCTGAAGGTTGCCTGCATTGTCTATGTACACCAAGTGAGATGGGTCGCTGCTCCGGACCTCGGGGAAGAAGATGGACAGGGACAGCAGCTACAGGTGAGGGCAGAGCAGAACTGGGATCACTCTGTCATTTTCAAGGGACCCCCATGAGCATCCTCAGATGTCTGTGCCACAACCCCGACCCACTCCAGTACTTATCCACATGGCCCTATGGCTGAGGGCTTACTGTACACCAGCACTGTAGCCTTAGGAGGCGTAAAACTGCTAAGCAATTTATACAAGATCACATCACTAATAACTAGCTGGGGCAAACTCAAACCTGGGCCCATAGCAGTGAGCCATAACTGAACCTGCTAAAGTATAAGGTAAGGGGGCTGATCCCCAGTACAGTGGCTAGCCAGGTCAGGAGCATGGGTGGGAACTGAACTGCCAGGTTCAAAAGGAAAAAGCCTACTCCTCAGGGTTAAGAGCTTCATGCTTTGTCGCACACATGCATGTTTTCTACACACACACACACACACACACACACACACACACACACACACATCTCTTGCCACCTTGCCTAAGACCACCAAGGACACACAGCTATGTCCTTTATCTCTATGGATCACTAACCATACCCTAGTTGCACAGAGGAGGCTTTAGTATTTCTTAAATCCTTTTCACATGAAACTGGCAATACAGAATTCTCCAGTAGTTAAAAACAATACGGTATGGCGCTGGAGTCGGTAAAGGGCTTACCGTGCATTTATGAGGACCTGAAACTCAGAACTCTTATAAAAAACCCAGGTGAGGTTGCGTGTGCCAGCGCGTAGGAACAGAGAGACGGGGCCCCCTGGGGCTAAACGCCAGCCCAGCTGAACTGGCGAGCTCTGGGTTCAGTGAGAGACCCAGTCTCCAAAACAAAGGAGGGGAAAGCTAGAGGAAGACACCTGATGACAACCTCTCCACGTGCACACACTCACAGCAAAATGCACACGCCCGCGCACACTTTTAAAAATCGGGTGTGCTGGGCTGAAGAGATGGCTCAGGGGATTAGAGCACTGCTTTCCCTTCCAGAGGTCTTGAGTTCAATTCCCAGCAACCACAGGGTGGCTCACAACCATCTATAGTGAGATCTGGTGCCCTCTTCTGGCATACAGGGGTACATGCAAGTGGAACACTCTACACACAATAAATAAATCTTTAAAAAAAAAAAAAAATCTGGTGTGCTGTGAATACGAGGCCATCTCTTCCGGCCCACACCCCCAAGCACACACTCTGAATCCCACATTCTCCAGAATCCCACGCTACTTCCCACAGCCCTTCAATCTAGGATTGGACTGTGAGCTCAGAGCTTCAGGACCGAAGCCCTCCCTCTTTCTACCTCTCCTTCCACTAAGAGCCCAGTTATCAAAACTCCACTTCTAAAAGACCTCAGGGCTCCCACTAAGAGCCCAGTTATCAAAACTCCACTTCTAAAAGACCTCAGGGCTCCCTGAAGCGTCTTGGGGGCACCTCCACTCCACCTCAGCTACATTCTCAAACATCCATTTGTCTGTTTTATATATCTGGCTTCCTGGAAGCGTTAGCTAAGCCATGGTTTGCTTCTAAAGGAAGGAGGCTGGGGAAGCCCTGTGTCTAATCGCTAAGAGTGCCCTCTGCAGGAGAGAGGCGTACCCTGTGCTCACGTTACAGTGGACTGCGCATGCTCAGGAGACATACCAAGATGTGGACCAGCCGCAGCTCGTCTGGGTTCCGGCATTTCTCTCGGAGCCCCTCTTCCACACAGGGGTCTGAGGGCTCAGGCTCAAAGCCACAGCAGTAGCGATCCAGGCGGTCATGGACCTGCGGAGAAGGCTCGCATGTCACCTGTCCTGCTGGGCCCCACACCAGCCCAGGGCCACTCTACAACAGTCCTGGGGGGCTGCGTGTGCTGCTCAGGAGGGGTCGTCTGCCCTAATGCTTTCTCTGTTTACGCCTGAAGCCCATGTCAGTATCCTGAAGATGAACTTGGGGCCACAGGACCCCTCTATCCGCTCTTTGCTTTCTCTGCTTTTCCCGTCAACACTCATCTCTTTAAATTGGCGTGTTAGGAAGGATGGCCAAGGTTAGTCCGTTAAGGCTGCCAGGGCTAGGACCCAACATTGACCCCAGATACTGTCAGGCGGAGTTGATGGACAGCAGACTGGTATTGCAGAGCTACTGCTGTGTGACTGAATGTCACCTGGTGGCCTGGTGGACGCCGCGGTCACTGCCACCTCTACATCACTCCCTCCTCCCTGTGGACTTAAGAGGCAGAGCATCATCCTGAGCTCAGACACATCCGGGGTCATAAGGAGAACACATATATTTGGATTTCACGTTGCTGAAGCACAGGTTGTGTCCCTGTTTGTGGACGTGGTGTGCTGCATACGGGAAACAGGGGAGGATGGTGGTACCCACAAAAGCTCACTCAGGTCCATATTCCCTGCTGGCTGAGCAGCAACAGCAGAGGGTAGTCATGGAGCGTCTGTCACCCCCCAGAGCACCCAGACTTCCTGCACGGGAGCCCCCTTCCCTGCTGAATCTTATCTGCTGCCTTGAGGTTGCATAGACTCAGTCACACAGTGCCTGTGGACACACACCTTCCCTCCTCATCCTCCGTTCTCTGCTATCCGACTGTCAGTGCCGTCCCCCTAAGCCTCTCCCTTCAGGTCCAAGGTGCTCAGGTGCAAGGGCTTAGCAGAGGCTCTTTATGTGTAGCCCATGAAACCAGGGTCACCTGTAAAGGTCCCCATCACCCCATCCCCAAGTTCAGAGAAGCCTTCTGGATGCCGGACAGGCTTTGCCCACCGTGTGGCAGGCTGGAAGTAATACAGAATTACAGCTCCTTTCATGCAGAGGCACTGTCCAAGCAACAGTCTGTCAGAGGCAGTAAGGAGACACTCTGTCCTCAGGGGCTGAGTCTGCACAGGTCTCTGCGGTCTCACACAGACCCTCATTAGGGCTGGGGCTCGCTTGCCCATGGTGTACCTGAAGGAGAGATAAGCCTGTTTTTTATGATCCCAAGTGTGGGATCAGAATGGTCTTGTGAGAGAACAGGTGATGTTAATCCACTAGAAGACAAACTGCCTCATGCGGGAGCTTGATTGTTGCCAGCTGAAAAGATCCCGTGAATAGACTCTGGGAGGAGATATATAAATGAGACCAGAACTGGAGGCGGGGCCTTTGGAGACTTGGGATAGTTTTGGCTGCTCATTGCTCCACTTTGAGATGCTCCTTGAGAGACCCACTCGAGGGAAGGCTTCGGGGCTTTGGGCTCCGGCTGAGGTTCCGAGTTCTGGTTACTTCAGGTTCCAGCAGAAGAAATCCAGGAGAATCCAGAAATGCCAGGAGAATCGTTCCTCGGAACTGATATCCTTATGGTTTTGTTATTGTATTCCTTAATCTGCTTTTCCTATTGTTTAGGTTAGTCGGGTTATAAGTGAGGTACTCTCGGTAAATAAGTTCGTAATAAAATATATTTGATAGGAAAATTGAGCCTACATGTACCCTCCTCATGCCCACATCTTCTGGGCTTTTCTTCCTGCCCTGCATCTCTTCCTCATTATGCAGCAGAGGTCCTGGCACCAGCCACCTCCCACCAAAACTGCTGGTACTGGGGTCCTAATGTGTCAAGGGGAGCCCCCGCTAGAGAGAGGCCCCTCGCCATCTCTGTTGCCACCAGGTGTGCAGGCCACCTAGATCCAATCCTACCACACGCTGAAACACTCTCGCCTCCGTGTGGCCACGTGGAGAACCACCCATGCAGAGGATGGATTTGAAACAGGGCACATGCTTTGGGCACAGGGTTGCAAGAGCTCCCGGCGGGACTGGCCGGGGTTTCCCCTCAGGAATGGCAAGGGTTCCCTAGCTTCCCCAAGGCCCAGAGTCCAGTGTGCAGTAAGGACTTTGGTGACATGATCCCATCTGGAGAGCAGTGGTGTGTGCCATGGTTAGGGCCTTACTGCTACTGCTGCTTTGACAACCTGACACAAACCAGGGTCATTTTGGAAGAGGGAACGTCGATTGAGAAAATGCCTCTATCAGAGTAAGTCTGTGAGGCATTTACTGCATTGATGTAGGTTGGGCCCAGCCCACTGTGGGCAGTGCCACCCCTAGGCAGGTGGTCCTGGGGTGTATAAGGAAGTGGGCTGGGGAAGCCACGGGGAGCAAGCTGGTAAGCAGCACCCTCCACGGCCTCCACCTCAGTTCCTGTCTCCAGGTTCCTGCTTTGGGATCCCTGGCCTGACTTCCCTTCAGGATGTAACCAGATAAACCGTTTTCCTCCCGAGCTGCTTTTGGGCGTGGTGTTTACCACAGCAATAGAAAGCCAACTAGGACAAGTCCCGCAGATCCCTTGCTTGCTGCATTGCCTTTGGCTGGAGGCTCAGTGCTAAGGCAGCCCTAGCGAGACTGGAATGTGTTCTGCCCTTGGAACACAGTCAGAGCCAGCAGAGGACCCCTGGCTCCTGCCAGGCCCTCCCTGACCGTGCCTCCGGGCCTCCCCATCCAGATTTCCAGCCGTGTGGCTTTTATTCGCAGAGCGGGCTTCAAGGAGTGTCAGCCAGCACCACATTTTCAGCACTGGCCCTCTGAAATCTGTGCCCACCACGGATGCCTGCAGGAAGGGGGCGCCTGCCAAGGTGCCAAGTTGATTATTTTGCCTTGCTGTCTGCTTTGTTTTCTCATCAGCTCGAGCCACAGCTCACATTCCTTCAGGACTTTGCACCCCCCCCCCTTTGAAAAATGAGGAGGTACCCAAAGAAATGATGATTCCTTGCAGTTCCAGTGCACTGAGCCAGCCCAGCAGTGCTGCAGAACTGTAACTCAATCTGGGGCTTTCAGTTAGCCAAGGCCTTGCAAAGCTCAGGCTGTGTGTGTAGGCTCCACCCTGCGAGCTTTACCCAGGCAGCCAAGAGGGACAGTGAGCTGTGGGCAGAGCCTGGCTGTGTGCTTGAGGCTGCATAGCAGGAGTGGTGACCCCCGGGTTTGAAGCCGGAAGGTCCTGGCTGTGACCCTGAACACAGAGGGTGTGGCGGGCACATATTTTCTGCATTTAGTCAAGGCTATGAATTCTTGGACAGGAAAATGAATTACCAAAATTAACTAAAATAAACGGTCTGACCTCAGGACCCAGAATGCATTCGACACAGTTGAAACTTAGTAAGGTCGTCTGAATGTAGGAAGAGCAATGCACGGTCCCCAAGGAGACCTGCAGTCACTGGAAACCTGCCCACCATACCCACTGCCCGGTTTCAGGGGAGGCCTGGCTCTGTCACCTCCAAGCAGACACCACAGTTGGCCAACAAGGCCACACTGACAGTGATGGAAGGCCGAGTTGGGGCCAGCACATGGTGTGGGTAGCCCTAGTCCCTTGACTAGACTGACCAGGCTCCTAGGCCAAGCCAGGTGGATTCCAGAAAAGATGTCTGCTTTCTTGTGGCCCACACCTTTCACCCTCCTCACTTCCCTTTCCACTTGGCAGCCCAAGTGTTGTGAGACCTTCGCTGGGGGTGGGGTGGGGGTGGGGTAGGGGTGGGGTGGGGTGGGAGTGGGGTGGGGGTGGGGTAGGGGTGGGGTGGGGTGGGAGTGGGGTGGGGGGGGGGTGGGGTGGGAGTGGGGTGGGGGTGGGATGGGGTGGGGTGGGGGTGGGGATGGGGTGGGGGTAGGGGTGGGGTGGGGGTGGGGTAGGGGTGGGGTGGGGATGGGGGTGGGGTGGGAGTGGGGTGGGATGGGGTGGGGTGGGGGTGGGGTGGTCATTCTCTCCTTATAGAAACACTACCTTTCCCATAGCTCAGGGCCATACACATACATGCACGTGTGGATACATGCATGTACACATGCACACATATGCAAACAAAATTAAAATTATATAAGCCAACAGATAAACTACTCATGGCAGTATATGCTTCTATATAAAGTGCTGGGGAGGCGGAGACAGAGGGATCCCCAGGGTGCACTTACTGCCAGGTTAGCCCAAGTTGACTAGTTCTAGGCCAAATGTTAAAAAAAAAAAAAAAAAAAAAAAAAAGTTCAACAGGCACCAGAGGAATGGAATGCAACTCAAAAGTCGACAGTCTCTGGCCTCAACATGTCCACCCTGTCCACCCACCCATACCATACACATAGGGGAGGGGACGGGAGAAAATGACAACCATACAGAAATCACAACCCCTCCACAGTCAGTGCACAGCCACCAGGGACATATGCTGGAAGGAAGCTAGCAGTCCATGGCCGAGGAGGAGCCTGGAGGCAGTAGCTGATGCAGAGGCCATGGCGGAGTGCTAGTCGCCTGGTCTATGGCCTCCATGGTCCCTGGCCTCCATGGTCTCTGGCCTCCAGGGCCTCCATGGTCTCTGGCCTCCAGGGCCTCCATGTTCTCTGGCCTCCTTGGTCTCTGGCCTCTACATCCTCTATAGCCTCTATGGCCTCCATGGCCTTTGGCCTCCTTGCTTGGTGGTTTTCTGAGGGTCTCTCCTACTTGGCCTTTCCTTCTGAGCTTTCTTCCCTGTCAGCTGACTTTTGTTCACACTTTAATCCCCTCTGGCATGTTTCTCCTTAAATTCACTTTTTCAGCTCCTGAATTCCTTCTTTTTATGTATAATTTCTACTTTATTTTTAAATAAGAGTTTACTTTTAGGGGCCAAGAAGGTAAAAAAGAAAGAAGAAAGATAAAAAGAGAAGGAGAGTACCTTGTATTGCGGAGCCTGAGGCGTGCCTGCAGCTGACTCCTTTGCTGATATTCTAACTGTGTCATATGTTCTTGTCTTCCTTTGTTCTGGCTGAAATCTGGAGTGCTCCCCCAAAGAAGGCTCAAGGCTACAGGTAGGATGCCAGGTCAGGGGGCTTCAGGGATGTGACTGAGGGCTCTGACCTCATCTGATTAACCCATTGATGGGTAGAGTAATAATCGGATGCCGTTGCTGAGAGGTGGCGGAAGGGAAGGTATGAAGGCGTGGGCCCCTGAAGGCGTGCTCTGAGAAGTAAACCCTGCCACCAGTCTCTCTTTGCTTTGTGGCTGGAATCATGTGCTACTGTTGTCCCTATTCTACCTTTTCTTTGGCTCAAAGTGACAGAGCCAAAAGTAACTGAAGCTGAAAGTCAAACAAAACTCTCTTAACCTCTGAATTCAATTCCCAGAAAACCACGTGGTGCCTCGCAGCCGTCTGTAATGGGCTCTCGCACGCTCTTCTGGCATGTAGGTATATATGATGCAGAACACTATATAAGTAATAAATAAATACATCTTTAAACAAACAACAAACCTCTCTTCCTTTTTAACTAGTTTCTCTTGGGCATCTTGTTACAGCTAACACAGACTGCTTACACTTTCCCGCAGATCTCTGGGACCATATTCTCTCAGAGTTTAATGTTCTACATTCATTTGGGTTTCAGCTACATCTGCAGAGAGCATCACTTTGGTAGAAATCTAAGATCCTCTCAAGTCCCCCAAATACAGTGGCCCTTTACCTACCCACTGCCACAACTGTTACTTGACACAAGCAGAGTCTTTATTCTAGAAACTGCCTCAGCCATCAGTAAACCATGGTACACAACCTCTTGGTCTATGTTTCTGATGGGATATCCAGATTCCCACTGGTTCCTGGGCTTCAGACACGACGTGCTCTGCACTAGACAGACAGGACAGGCTACCCCCATGTACCTCAGCAGCTCTTTTAAGGCCTCTTATCTCAAACTTCTGCCTTCGACAGCCACATCGGACCTTTCACAGCCAGACCTTATGGGTCCAACTTGAACATGCGTCTTCATTAAATACCGTCCCACCGTAGGCTTTGGTCTTTTTCAAACCTACTTTATTTGGGGTTCTTTAATGCCTTACTTCCCTCCCAGCCCACCTACCCTAAACAGGTGTTGGGGGCCATGCAGGAGGAACAGCAAACAGCTTTAGAACTCATGGGCTGCGGCCCACGCTCAGCAAACTCACAGTGGGCGAGTCTCGGCGAGGCGTAACACGGAGAACCACTTGTCCTGAGACTTCGCGCTGTTACAGAGCATCGCTCCACTTTGTTACCTTTGTGGTCCTCATAATCCTCCTAATATGTGAATTGTGTGAGTTCTATAAGGGGGACTTCCAGCCCCTCACTGGGCAGCATCCCTGGCTTCACAATAACAATGCTTGATTGCGCTCAGGCGTTGCTGCTGGAGCAGACTAATGATTCAACCACCACCCTTGAAAGCCTACAGGTGTAGACTGCTAGCAATGACCACGTCCCTTAGAAAGAATTTGGAAAAATAGATTGTTTAGCAAGATTAGTTAAAGATGTTTTTGCTATTGGCCCTGCTGCAGGACATCTTAGGGGACAATTGAAGTTAAGAGAAAGTACACTTTTTTTTTCCCTCCATCTTTTTTTTTTATTAATTTATTCATATTACATCTCAATGGTTATCCCATCCCTTGTATCCTCCCATTCCTCCCTCTCTCCCATTTTCCACTTACTCCCCTCCCGTATCACTGGAACACAGTCCCCCACTACCACAAATTATGCAGTCAAGTTTCCCGCATTTGGGGAAATAGCAGGGGTCAGCACATCCGGAGTGCAATAGATAAGCCTCGCCCTGGGAAAACCACCTTCATGATCATGGTAGCTCCCTTGCCAGGTAAGTATGAGAAAGCACACTCTTGTCAGTAAAGCTAGGGACTTTCTGAGGTTGGTGAAGCAAGGACAATGGCCCGCAGCAGCACTGGCTGACGTGACTCTTTCAAGCTGGGCTGGTGACTGAGGTGACAATTGATTTCCTTATTCTGTTTTTCTGCCCTCAGCTTCATGATATGATTTAATAAAGCATATTGATGAGTGGATGAGCACCTTTAGGACTTAAAGTCGAAATGGCTGAGTATTTGTTTATAGAAGTTTAGATTTGTGTTTCTTTTAAGATCTTTATTTATTTTGTTTGTTTGGGTTTTCGTTTGTTTTTTCGAGACAGGGTTTCTCTGTGTAGCCTTGGCTGTCCTGGACTCGCTTTGTAGACCAGGCTGGCCTCGAACTCACAGTGATCTGCCTGCTAAGATAACTGATTCCTTCTTTGTAACTGCGAATTGCAGCCTGCCAGTATTTTTTTTAAAAAAGCTGGCTGCAAAATCACCTTGCTTGCTTATTCTCTGTTAATATGTAACAAGTTGCTTAGTTACAAATGTGTGTGGGCTTTTGGAAGTAACTTGTTTCTTAGTGTTTGTTTCTCACCATAACACACAGGGCATTTGATCCTGTGACGCTTTACTGAGGAACACGTTCTTCTTATGTCCCCTCGTTGTCCCCTCATTCACTTAACACGGACTGCAAATGCACGGTGATTTCTGTACCTGCTTAAAGCCATTGCTGGGATGTATAAGCTGTGGGAGAAGTAAGAAAGGTGTTGGCATCTTTTTCCATCCACAAAGATGTGTGTATGTGCATGTGTATGTGTGTAAGGCTGTTGGAACTTGTCCTTAGGAGTTTGCTCCAGGCCGGGTGTGGTGGCGCACGGCTTTAATCCCAGCACTCAGGAGGCAGAGGCAGGCGGATCGCTGTGAGTTCGAGGCCAGCCTGGTCTACAAAGTGAGTCCAGGACAGCCAGGGCTACACAGAGAAACCCTGTCTCAAAAAACAAAAACAAAAAACAAAACAAACAAACAAAAGAGTTTGTTCCATCCACCAAGATGGGCGTGTGCGCGTGTGTGTATGTGTGTGTATGTATGTATGTATGTGTGTGTGTATGTGTATGTGTGTATGTGTGTGTATGTATGGATGTGTGTGTATGTGTGTTGTGTGGATGTGTGTGTGTTGTGTGTGATGTGTGTGGTATGTATGTGTGTGGTGTTGTGTGTGTATGTATGTGTGTGGTATGTGGTGTGTATGTGTGTGTGTATGTGTGTGTGTGTATGTGTGTATGTGTGTGTGTATGTGTGTGTGTATGTGTGTGTGTATGTGTGTGTGTATGTGTGTATGTATGTGTGTATGTGTGTGTGTATGTATGTATGTGTGTGTATGTATGTATGTGTGTGTGTATGTGTGTGTATGTGTGTGTATGTGTGTATGTGTGTGTGTGTGTGTGTGTGTATGTATGAACATGACTATGTAAACGAAGAGAATCTTAGAAGAAGCTGTTGAGACCTACCTGCTGGAGTCTGTCTTACTTCATCATCAAGTGTGTGTGTGTGTGTGTGTGTGTGTGTGTGTCTTTTCTCTCCTTCTTTCCCTTTCTTTATTAGATGCTTGCCACTATCAGTGGAAGCCATTGCCGGTAACAGTTCCGGCCTGAAAGGGTACCTCAGAGAAGTCTGCAGGGTCACCAGCCTGCCAGCCAGGGGATCCACGCCCTGCCTCAGTTGTCCCCAGTTGATGTTGAAGCTGGTCTTCGATAGATAGGAGAGAAAAGAGGGGAACGGGGACAGGAGAAGTAGACATTTTTAGACTCGGTTCCATGGGTGGATTCCACTCTTCATGGTCAGGACTCCAGCAGATCTGCTTAAACAGCAGAAGTGGCCACAGCAGCAGCAGACAGAAGCTGCAAGCTGGACGTGGTTTCTGGAGCGTTCTTTTCTCTGGAGCATCTTGAAGTGGAGCAATGAACAGCCAAATGATGGGGGGTTTTTTGGTTCTTTTGGTTTTGGTTTGGTTTTTTTGGTTTTTCAAGACAGGGTTTCTCTGTGTAGCCTTGGCTGTCCTGGACTCGCTTTGTAGACCAGGCTGGCCTCAAACTCACAGAGATCCGCCTGCCTCTGCCTCCCGAGTGCTGGGATTAAAGGCGTGCGCCACCACGCCCGGCTTAGCCAAATGATGTAAAGTGATGTAAAAAACAAAACACCAAAAAGCCTCTGGCTTGGGGCTGCTACATATATCCTCTCAGAACCCCTACTAGGAGGCTCCTCAGCTGGCAAAGACCACGCCCTCCAAGAGGTTGTTGCTCTTCTCTCCGAAACATCACATGTTCTCACAAGTCTGTTTCCGGTAAACAAACACTGCACACCCTCACACAAGTCTGTTTCACATCCCACACTTGGGATCAAAACAAAAACATGTTTACATCCACTCCATCCAACCCCTATTCCTTTTCCTTTTAGAATTAATATTTTATCTATTCTTTCACAATTTCATGCATGCATACAATGTGCCCCGATTATAGCCCCCTCCTTCTCTTGAGTCCCACACTCCTGTGTTCTTTTTTTTTAGCATCTATTTATTCATTCTGTCGGGGGAGACATGTCCCACAACAGTGTTTGAGGCTCAGAGAACAACTTTCAGAAATTAGTTGTCTCCTTATGGGGACTGAACTCCGTTCTTCAAGCTTGTCAGCAACTGCCTTTACTTGTTAAGCACCTGGCTGACCCATCTTGCTGACCCACTGAGTCCTGTTAGCCTGCTGTCTGTACCCAGCTGTGCTGCCACCCACAGGAGCACGGGCAGCCTATCAGGAGCATGGGCAGGCTGTCAGCAGCCACAACCCCAGGGAAGCCACCCAGCGCCAAGAGCTCCTTAGCTAGGCTGCAGTCCCAGGAACCCTCTCCCACCCACGTGGACATAGTGACGGCCTGGCCTTGTGCAGATAGCTACAGGTCCTGCGCCTCCATGAATGCGACGGTCGTGCCATCTAGAAGGCAGCACTCCACAGCGCTCCTCCCCGCCCCCTCTTCTGTGATGTTGCCTGAGCCTGGGGGTGGGGTGAGGGGGTGTTGACAGAGGCATCCCATTTCAAGTTGAGATTGAGCACATACTCAATCTTACCACTTGGTAAGATTTCTTCTACAGAAAGAAACTTTGCTGACCAAGGCTGCAAGCAGCACTGTGACCAAACTTATTCCTCTTGATCTATTTGGATATGACAATGTCCAAAGTCCAGCGTTCAGTTCATGGTGCTTTCACAAGAGTCTGTTTAATGAAGTACTTAGGTAACTGTCTTGGTCAGCAGCCATTCTTGGAAGGATAATTTTTAATGCTGAATCCTGGCATTAAAGGTCACTCTACCACACTTGGCCATGAACTACATTCTACTCAGCCTCTCCTCTGGCCTCATACAACAGTGACTCTGGCTTGTTGCTTCTGCCTATGCCACAAGGAGCCGTCCTTGTCTCGGGTGCCCCTTGTTCTTGTCTGTAAAATACAGCAGGAGCTAGAGATGGTGTGGGATGACGGCTCTGCCCGTGACCAATGCTTATGAACACTTGCTCTGTGCCAGGCAGTGTGCTTGAGGGTACAGTCCTAAAGGGCAAAACTTCCTTTAAGGAACTTCTGTCTGGCCAGGTGGAGTCAAGCACACCTTTAATCCCAGCATCCAGGGGCCAGAGGCAGGCAGTTCTCTGTGAGTTCCAGGCCAGCCAGGGCTGTATAGTAAGACCCTGCTTAAAAACAAAACAAAAAACAAAACACCCCAGCTCATGGGGACCCCTTTCCTCCTACTGGGTTACCTCATTCAGCCTTGAGAGGAGAGTTTGTGCCTAGTCTTACTGCGTCTGGTTATGCCATTTTGGTTGGTATCCTTGGGAGACTTGTTCTTTTCTGAAGGGAAATGGAGGTGCAGTGGATCTGGGGGAGAGTGCATGGTGTATTATACGGTAGAAAAGTAAAGAAAAAGAAAAAACACACAAAAAAGCTTACTTTGGCAGCAGCTCCTAATGGCTCAGGACTATTTGCAAATCTTATAGTGAGAACAGCCAAGTTTCATCAGAGATTAGCAAAGCCGCACAGGGCTTTCCCCTCTGAGTTCCAATTAACAGCAGCACGGGGGTGGAGGGAACAGAAACAACCATGCGGGCTGACTTCACCTTGGAGGAACCAAGCTAGAGTGACATGCATCAGGAGAAGCCACGGCACAGAGCCCAGATGGCAGTGACAAGGCAGATTCCAAGTTTCCACTGAAGCCTGAAAGGTAACAAGGAACAAGCCACACAAGGAGACAGGAGAGTCACGGTCCAGGCAGACAGAGGAGGGCAGGGAGCTGTCTGAGGAATGCACAGCACAATGCGTGGAGAAGAGCCCAGGCCCTGCAGCAGACTGCTCAGAACTGAGGCTGCACTGGGCAGACACAGCGTAAACGCAGACTATAGCAGGCTGAGACCTGCAGAGGCTTGCATTCAAAACAGGCTGTTGACTCGTTACTGGGACTTTTCTCTGTGTCCAAAGCAAACATTAATCAACAGTGGCATTACTTTACACCTACAATTATTACTCAATAAGGCGTCTAACCACGCTTTCCTCTGGGAGACTGGAACCGGGTGCATGATAAACAGGGGCTAAATATGTGACCAGTCCCTGAGGCACTGCCCCTGTCTTTCCATTGCTAGAAGACTGGGTTTCCTGTGATCTGTCATGGAAGGAGACATGGGTTAGAACAAGGGTTGAATGAGTAAGTATACGTAAAGCACTTAGCACAACACCTAGGAACCGTAAGTTCTGAAAAATAAAAATAATGATGGGCAGGAGAGATGGCACAGTAGTTAAGAATGCTTGATGCTCAACCAGAGGACTGAGTTCAGTACCCAGCATCCATGTTGGGTGACTCACAGGCACCTGCTAACTCCAGCTCCAGAGGATCTGAGGCCCTCTGGCCTCCATGTGTATGGTACTCAAAGGCATAAGCCCACAGAAACACAAACACACACACACACACACACACACACACACACACACACACACACTGTACATATTTTTAAAATTTAAAAACAGGAATGATAGCCGGGTGTGGTGGTGCTGCACGCCTTTAATCCCAGCACTCAGGAGGCAGAGGCAGGCAGATCGCTGTGAGTTCGAGGCCAGCCTGGTCTACAAAGCGAGTCCAGGACAGCCAAGGCTACACAGAGAAACCCTGTCTCAAAAAATCAAAACAAAACAAAACAAAACAAAACCCCAGGAGTGGTGATTGTATTGGTCATGTTTCTGTTGCTGTCATAGACCACAACATTTGGGAGAAAGTATTTTGGCTTACAGTTCAGAGGGATGGCAGTCCATTACGGTGGGGAGGCCTGACAACAAAGGGCAGGGGTGGGAAGCTACGAGCTCATATCCTCAATAGAAAGCACAAAGCATAAAGAATGTGAGCAAGAAGTAGAGCAAGACTGAGGACTCTCACATCTGTCCCCAGCAACACACTGTCTCCAGCAAGGCTGCACCACCAAAACCTCTCAAACTCTCCTACCATCTGGGAACTGCCCCTTCAAGTACCTGAGCCCACGGAGGGCTCTTCTCAGCCAAACCACCGCAGTGATGGGCTGGGTGGCACGGGGCATGGCCACTGAGAATGCACAGAGTGGGGACTTAGTGTTGGTGTTTTAGTTCCCACCCAGTCCCTCCAACATCTCCAGAGCATGCCCTTAGTCATCTTAGCCTCCCACTGAAGTGAACAGCCTGACCCCTTCCTAGCAGTATCTCATTGCTGGCAAGGATGACAAAAGTAGCCTCCTGTTGTGACCTGTGGGGCCCAAAGACAAGGAATAGTCTGGTATCAGATCATATCATAAGTAGGTGATAGGCTGAGGGAAAAACTCAGCTTTGCCTTTTTATGTCCTGTGGTGGATTCATTGTCACCTGGCATATGTGACATAGGCTAGGAGGAAGCACAGTACTTTTGGGGTCTACAAGCAGAACCCCAGCCTCCACCAACTCAAAAGCTAAACTGTCTGACAGCGTCTGAAGCCTACAGCAGAGACCCCTGCTCCTCTGCAGCCTCCTTCCTAGTGTTTTCACCCAGGGATTTGAAAATTCTTTAGGGACATGGCCTTTGTTTTAAAACAAAAAACGAAAAACAAAACAAACAAACAAACAAAAAACCCTACAAAACCATCATTGTTGGGGGTTGGTCTGGTGCCATGTATTCTAATGCTGATTACTGGCCCCCAAGATCTGGTTGCTGCCCAAATGAACACTTGTACCCCAAAACCTTGCCTGAAAACTTATTCCTTTTTGACCAATAAGAAGCTGCCGTCGCACCTGGGCAGGGCGAATGTGGTGGGCGTGGGTAAGGGTCCAGGGCTTGGGGAGGAAGAGGACCTTGGGAAGAGAGAGCAGAAGAAGATGGAGAGGAAGGAGGCAGCTGACATGGCTGAGGTGGAGTAGGAAGCACATGGCCAGCACGAATGGAGGATTCAGCCCAGTTGAAGAACATTAGTGAGTATTTGGGATTATGGGTGGGAGGAAGCTCAATAGAGATTATCAGAAGCAGATGGCACCGGACTGGGATGGAGAGATATGGGAGGCAGTTTAGGGGATCAATGCCTGCCCTGCCTCAGGTGAACCAAGGCTACTTGGAAACATAACAGGTGTCTGTGTTTTTTAATTGATTGATTGATAGCAGGTTAGAAAATACCACCGTAAAAATTATAATAGTTATTATAATTATAAACATAATAATAATTATAAAGATTATTAGACCCTTCCTTTAAATTAGCAGCAACACGTCACTAAATTGAAACATTAAATCTGGGGTAATCTAAGTCTGCCTCTTTTCACTGCTTTTTGCATCATTTAGCACTGTGCACTTGTGTATGTGGGGCCAGTGGCCTCTTCCCTTTGGTTGGATGGCTAAAGTCCACAGCTGTGGAGACTGGCTGGCCCTGTCTCCCACACAGTTAAGCTCCCAGCTCTTAGCAAATCTCCCTCCATAAGAACGAGCCTGTCCTGGTAAGAGGAACCTCCACTGAGAAAAGGCCACACCACATTGTCCCGTTGGCAAGACGGTAGTGTGTTTTCTATATTAAAGGTTGACATGGGACTGTCCATCTCACAGTCTGAGGAAGCTAAGTCCCTATTCGTGGATTAGGAAGTTAGAGAGAGAGAAAAGCCACACATTTGTTTGTACAACAGAAAGTATGCATTCTGCTGAAGTGGCTGGTAAAAACCCAGCGTTAAAACGGAATGTTGCAGGGTCAGAGCCAAGTTCCCTTGGGGTTTGTTGGCCCCTAGT